>NC_081564.1:69208802-69268738 GCF_022355385.1 Mustela nigripes
AGGTGAATCATGAGAGACTATGGACTCTGAAAAACAATCTGAGGGGTTTGAAGTGACGGAGGGGGTGGGATGTTGGGGTACCAGGTGGTGGGTATTATAGAGGGCACGGATTGCATGGAGCACTGGGTGTGGTGAAAAAATAATGAATACTGTTTTTTCTGAAAATAAATAAATTAAAAAAATATGTTCCCATGTTGCAGATAAAAAAAATAAAAATTTCATATCACATTTGGTATAATTCTGACACTATATTTTTCAAATATATATTTCTTTGTTAATTTAAGTATAGTCTGACATTTTCCAATAAGATATGTTACCTGTGTCTAATATAGCACCTGGCAAATGTCTGAATTGTTTTTTTGAATGAATGAATGAATGAACAAATGAATATTCCACTTCTTTGCCATCTACATAGTGGCAGTTTCTTGGTTATATTACCTCCTGTCACTGGCAGATATATCTGGCATTCAGTAATCACATTTCTAACCTTTTTGCTGACCACTCCCCCCCAACCTCATATCATCTGCTACTGTGACACAAACTCTCAGAGATGACATCTGGTCTGGGCTGAGTGTGAAAAGATAAGTTAAAATTTTCCGGGCCTAAGTATTGGAGGATGTAAGGTTGGAGGATGGAGGACAAGGGAAAATTCCAAACAGAAGGAACCATGTAGCAAATAGAATGACAAATAGTTCCAGGTTCTCTTTGCCAGATTATTTTTTCTGTCTGAAAATATTTTCACTTTTCTAGGACTGGGACACTTCCAGGCAAAAAATGACTTAGTGTAATTTTTGGTTTCTCTTGGTCTCTTCTGTGGACTAAACACTTTTGAAGGCTAAGACTATCACTCATTTATTTTTGGCTTTGTAGAATTTTGCTCAGGAAGCGCTCAGTGTAGGGTACCTGGGTGGCTCAGTCAGTTAACTCTTGGTTTTAGCGGGGGTTGTGATCTCAGGGGTCATGGACTCAAGTTCTCCCTTGGGCTTCCTACTCAACGGAGATTCTGCTTGAAGATTCTCTCCCTCTCTCCCTCTCACATACTCATGCATGCACCTAAGCTTTCTTTCTCCCTTTTTTTTTTTTTTTCTCTCTCAAATCTTAAAAAGCATTCAGTGAGTCTTAATTGAATGAAAGGTCATATGCAAGTTTCTGTAATAACAAAATATTTCAGCTGAACTTTACAGTTTTAAAAACTTATTGTCAAATTCATATAGAGTGTGAGATAAGTAAAGGTGGTATTTACCCTCACATTATTGGTAAAAGAAAAAAATCTGAGTTTTGTGTACTGAATATTTGTGTCTCCTCAAGATTTGCATTTTGAAATCCTAAGCCTCAGTGAGATACTAGGAGGTGGGGCCTTAAGGAAGTAATTAGGTTTAGATGAGGTCATGAGGCAGGAGCCCATGGTAGAGAATTGGATCCCTTAGAAGAAGAGGAAGAAGCAGCATCACCAGAGGTTCTATTCTTCCCCATGTGTGGACACAGTGAGAAGACAGCCATCTGCAAACCAGGAACAGAATCTATTAGTGCTTTGACCTAGGACATCCCAGCCTCCAGAACTGTGGGGAATAAGTGTCTGTTGTTTTAAACATGTGATCAGTGGCATTTTGATATGGTAACCTGAATGGACTAACACTGAGGTTCAAAGAATTAAATATAGTTCAAGATCATATAGCTAGAGTGTGGTCAAGTCAGGACTTAAACCAAGTCTCCTGATCTCAACTCAATGCTCTTGGTATTAATGAATTAAACGGTTAATTAATTATTTTGTTCATTCCTTAAACAACTATCACATTGTTCTGACTTACTAAATTTGCAAATAGCAGATAGAGAGCTTTTGGAAAGATGAAGGAATATAGTTCTCAGAGGGACCAATGAGGAGGAGAGCAGAAATGTTGTATGGAATATCTAGAACTGGATATGGGAAAGCGCAGATGAGAAATAGAACATCATTAATAACATAATGAAAGTACATGAGTAGGGACAGTTTATTTCCAGGGAAGTCACTGGAAAAGAGATCAATCCAGTTCATAGTCTAGGTACCATTTCCCAGGTGACTGCTGAGTTAGAGGCTAGGCTTAACATGAAGATCTGGGAACAGAGCTGATCTAAAGCTATGGAAGTGAACAGAAGTACTTTCTCAGAAGAGATCTTTCAGATACTGTTGTAAATGGAGTTCTGATAAGGCTTTCCCATGGACATATTTCAATATGTCATTAACCTGGGATACCCTGTGTTTATTCTTATCCTAAGGCTGAGAGGTAAATCTACTCAGTTTTGAAGTTTCTTATGGCCCTGCTTTCCCAGAATCAAATACCAACAGTGACTGAGACAAGATTTAGATTCAGTGAGTCAGGTCAGTGGATCTAAATACAGATTTTTTTTTTTTTTAAGATTTTATTTATTTATTTGACAGACAGAGATCACAAGTAGGCAGAGAGGCAGGCAGAGAGGGAAGCAGGCTCCCTGCTGAGCAGAGAGCCCAATGCGGGGCTTGAGATCATGGCCTCAGCTGAAGGCAGAGGCTTTAACCCACTGAACCACCCAGGCACCCCTAAATGCAAACTATTGAATAGCTTTACCGTATTGGAAATTCGGCACGGATTCAGAGTACCCCACCCTGATGATCTTGAGATAAAATGATTATTGTCATTTAGGACAATTATTCGCCTCATTTATAACATATTCTACTTTAAGAGCTGGCTGTAAAATTTGCTTTTTAGAACATACTAAGTAAAAACTCTACTCTTGTTTTTGCTTGAGTTTGAAGAGCTAATAACGAGATAAATACTAATGTTGTGAGACCAAATTAAACTATATTACCAAAGAGAAATCTCTTTTCTCTCTTTTCCTTTTTTTTCTTGTAGCTAAAATCTCTGCAAATCTGATTTTGTAGCTTCCATTATATTTGGTGTCTGTTACCTTGCCATAAACCATTCATCTGCTCCCAAACTCTAAACTCCATTTTTCTTTACTTGGGAGTGGGGTCTCTTAATGCTCGAATGGCTAACCAGGAGCCCCAGACAATGTGTAATCAACATGCAAGCTTGGACTTCCACATGTTTTAATTCTTTGGAAAGACCTATAGTTCCTCTGATGAGTCAACATCACCATCCACTAATTGAAGCCTGGTGCTCACCAGGCCACTGTGTCAAGCCTGGACAAAAAATGTCGTTACATGGTTTAAGAATCCCATGACACATCAGAGTGGTGAGAAAGGACCAATTACCATTAAGAACTCTTATCTCCTCAGAACGACTCAAGCTGCTATGAATAGAGATGTTTTCCTTGCAAAGAATCTGTGACGGAAAATGAACATTTTTAGAAGTACCTAACCTTCTGGGGAGGCAAACTTTGCCAAGTTTCTCTGTAATAGCTTTGCCATTTCCAGCCTCTTTCTATTCGTCTTCAAATGCATTTCCTTACTGGTGGAAAATCTTCTCCCATGCCTCTCAGTATATTGTTGATGTGAGATTGAGGTTTCCAGACAGTTATCTGATCTTAGATCCTTCACCCTGGTGTAGGAGGAACTTAAGTAGCAATTGATGAACAATCCAGGTTTGCTCATCCTTTCACTACCCCTGAGAATCCATCCTAGTGAATATTAGTGCTGGGAATGTTTCATAATCTTTAGGTTTGTTTAGGTAGGAAGAAGCCGTGAGGACTCCACTTCTTCATATATGAAATAGGAAGTGTAGTTGTGACGGGAGAATTCAGAGAATGCCTTGGTATCATGGAAAAAAAAGAAAAGTGAGGGGTGCCTGGGTGGCTCAGTGGGTTAAAGCCTCTGCCTTCAGCTCAGGTCATGATCTCAGGGTCCTGGGATTGAGCCCCGCATCAGGCTCTCTGCTCAGCAGGGAGCGTGCTTCCCTCTCTCCCTCTCTCTACCTGCTTCTCTGCCCTGCTTGTGAGCTCTGTCAAATAAATAAATAAAATCTTTAAAAAAAAAAAAAAAACAAGAAAAGAAAAGTGAGACAAATGAATGGAGGCATTCAAGTCTTTCTGAAAGCCTGATGAAAACAGATACTTTGAAGACACTGTAAATCACCAGTCTTCAAGGAGTTGATCATACTCCTGGGGACTGACTGGAGAACAGATCTAGGTCTTTTTATCTATTTTAGTAATTATGCAGCTGTTAGAATGATGAGGGCAGACAAGAGTCTTGTGTCATAATTAGTTGTGTGGCTTGAACGTGTGGCCTCACTCTTGTAATTCTTAGTTTCTTCCTCTGCAGAGTAAGTGGAACATTTTATTATCTATTGTTTTTTGAACATGGTGACTCATCATATATGTAATTTTCTTTTTTTCCTGCTTCATTTACTAAGGAAAATGGACGTTAACCTCCAGGGAAAACTAAAATGGCTGTTTTAGGTCTTAGAGGGTCATATGTTCAACTTGATTCAAAGGAATAAGCGTTTATTGAGTGTCTTTTATGCATTTTGGTAGTAATATATTAAGGATTCCAATAGGATTCAGATGGAAAATAAGGTCCAGTATTTTTTTTTTTTTCATATAAAGAGCTAACAATCTAATTGTGGTAAAACAAAATACTTAGAGTGTGAGGTCCTTTTTTTTTCTTTTATTGCATTTTTTTTTCATTTCTTTTCAGTGTTACAAAATTCATTGTTTAAGCACCACACCCGGTGCTCCATGCAATACATGCCCTCCATAATACCCACCACTAGGCTCACCCAGTCTCCTGTCCCCCTCCCCTCCAAAACCCTCACATTGTTTCTCAGAGTCTACAGTCTCTCATGGTTCTCTCCCCTTCCAATTTCCAACTCCCTTCTCCTCTCCAGCTCCCCATGTCCTTTGTGTTATTCCTTATGCTCCACAATTAAGTGAAACCTTATGATAATTGACTCTTTCTGCTTGACTTATTTCACTCAGCCTAATCTCTTCCAGTTCCGTCCATGTTGGTACACAAGTTGGGTATTCATCCTTTCGGATGGAGGCATAATACTCCATAGTATATATGGACCACATCTTCCTTATCTTCCTTATTAATTCATCCATTGAAGGGCATCTTGGTTCTTTCCACAGTTTGGTGACTGTGGCCATTGCTGCTATGAGCATTGGGATACAGATGACCCTTCTTTTCACTACATCTGTATCTTTGGAGTAAATACCCAGTAGTGCAATTGCAGGGTCATAGGGAAGCTCTATTTTTAATTTCTTAGGGAATCTTCACACTGTTTTCCAAAGTGGCTGTACCAACTTGCATTCCCACCAACAGTGTACAAGGGTTCCCCTTTCTCCACATCTTCTCCAGTACATGTTGTTTACTGTCTTGTTAATTTTGGCCATTCTAACTAGTATAAGGTGGTATCTCAATGTGGTTTTTTTTTTTTTTTTTTTTCAATGTGGTTTTGATTTGAATCTCCCTGATGGCCAGTAATGATGAACATTTTTTCATGTGTCTGTTAGCCATTTGTATGTCTTCTTTGGAGAAGTGTCTGTTCATGTCTTCTGCCCATTTTCGACATGATTATCTGTTTTGTGTGTGTTGAGTTTGAGGAGTTCTTTATAGATCCTGGATATTAGCCCTTTGTCTGTATTGTCATTTGCAAATATCTTCTCCCATTCCATGGGTTGCCTCTTTGTTTTGTTGACGGTTTCCTTGGTTGAGCAGAAGCTTATGATCTTGAAGTCCCGAAAGTTCATTTTTGCTTTTGTTTCCTTTGCCTTTGGAGACATATCTTGAAAAAATTTGCTGTGGCTGATGTCAAAGAGGTTACTGCCTATGTTCTCCTCTAGGATTCTGATGGATTCCTGCCTCACATTGAGGCCTTTTATCCATTTCGAGTTTATCTTTGTGTATGATATAGAGAATGGTCAAGTTTCATTCTTCTACTATCCAATTTTCCCAGCACCATTTATTGAAGAGACTATTTTTTTTTCCATTGTATATTTTTTCTTGCTTTGTTGAAGATTATTTGACCATTGAGTTGAGGGTCCATATCTGGACTCTCTACTCTGTTCCACTGGTCTCTGTGTCTGTTTTTGGCCAGTACCATGCTGTCTTGGTGATCACAGCTTTGTAGTAAAGCTTGAAATCAGGCAACGTGATACCCCCAGTTTTGTTTTTCTTTTTCAACATTTCATTAGCAATTCTGGGTCTCTTCTGATTCCATAAAAATTTTAGGACTGTTTGCTCCAGCTCTTTGAAAAATGTCAGTGGACTTTTGATCAGAATGCCATTGAAAGTATAGATTGCTCTAGGCAGTATAGACATTTTAACAATGTTTATTCTTCCGATCTATGAGCATGGAATGGTCTTCATCTTTTGTGTCTTCTTTAATTTCTTTCATGAGTGTTCTGTAGTTCCTTGAGTACAGATCCTTTACCTCTTTGGTTAGGTTTATTCCTAGGTATCTTATGGTTCTTGGTGCTATAGTAAATGGAATCTATTCTCTAATTTCCCTTTCCATATTTTTATTGTTAGTGTATAAGAAAGCAACATTGTACATCGTACATTGAATTTGTATCCTGCCACATTACTGAATTGCTGTGTGAGTTCTAGTAGTTTAGGGGTGGAGTCTTTTGGGTTTTTCATATAAAGTATCATGTTATCTGGGAAGAGAGAGAGTTTGACTTTTTCACTGCCAATTTAATACCTTTTATTTCTCTTTTGCTGTCTGATTGCTTTTGCTAGGACTTCTTATACTATATTGAACCAGAGTGGTGAGAGTGGGCATCCTTGTCATGTTCCTGATCTCAAAGGGAAGGCTGTCAGCTTTTTCCCATTGAGGATGGTTTTTCATAGATAGATTTTATGATGTTGAGGAATGTTCCCTCTATTCCTATACTTTGAAGTGTTTTAATCAGGAACAGATGCTCTATCTTGTCAAATGTTTTTTCTGCATCAATTGAGAGGACCGTGCGGTTCTTCTCTCTTCTTTTCTTGATTTGTTCTATCACATTGATTGATTTGTGAACGTTGAGAGTGTGAGGTTCTAATAAGATTCTGAACTAAATAAAATCAAGCTATAAATCAGATCATATAATAGAATTTTTTTTTTTTTTTAGAGATTTATTGGGCATCCCTTAGGTTTGTAGAAAAAGTGTTTCTGTACCCTATTTAGTCATGTGTGCTGGAGTGTAGGTCGAATGGCAGGGATTCTGGGGAGGGCAAGAATGGGTTTGCCATTGTGCCTTGAAATGTATATGAGGACAGAAACTGAATTTATGTTATTGGTAAAATCCACTTTAACTTTCTTTTGATTCATTCTCAATTCTATATCTGCCTCCCCCACATCAGCTCCCAGTGAGGACATCTGTTGGAAATTTTGCACTGAAGACGTACAGTAGCAACTTGATAACATAAATTCCATCATTGGGCCTCAGATGTATTCATCCAATTATAGGTTCAAAAAGCTCACACTATTTCTTACATGCTATTTATAGGATTGACTTTATTTGCAATATGAAGAGAAGAGAGAATGAATTTGAATAAATAGAGGTTGGCTTATTTTTCTTAGAATTGCTATTAGTCCTTTAAGATATTTCATATATGCTTATGCATTTCCATGTAGAAAAAAAGATAAGTGGCAATCTCTTTCAAAATATAATTAAGGAAATAATCATGTCAGATGCTTAGACTAAAGCCAGATTCTTTAAAAAATGAACCAACAGCAGGGTGCCTGGGTGGCTCAGTTGATTAAGGTCTGACTCTCTGTTTCCACTCAGGTCATGATCTTGGTTGTGGGATTGAACCCTGCATGAGGCTCAGTGCAGAGTCAGCTTGGGATTCTTTCCCCCACTCTTTCCCTCCTCCTCTGCTCCTCCCCATGCTCATGTGCTCACAGGTGCCCTCTCTCTCAAATACACAAATAAAATCTTTAAAAAAAAAAAAAAAGAACCAAGAGAATATAAAATTCTCTTTGTCCCTAAGTTACAGAGAAGGTATCAGGTTATGCTGGTAGTGTGTTTGTTGGAAGTGTGCAGTGGGTGCTAGTGCACATGATCATCTACTTCTGGAAATAGCCTGTAAATAACATTGTCTTATGTCATGCACTAGAATACCAGTGGGTGTGCAGGAAACACAAGAATTAAAAAACGTTTTGGGTCCTAGCTATTCATGTATCCCTATTCTTTGTCAAACTAGAAGGAGCCATAGAGATTTTACTGATGAGTATAGTAGACAAGAAAGACAGTGACTTAAAGAGCAGTATAATGAACACTGAGACTTAAAAAACACAAGGCTTGAAAATCCCCCAAGCAGACAAAACTACATAAGCAATCTAATTCGTAAACAGAAGTGAAACTTAATGTAGGTTATTTCTTATAAATGTTACTGATAATGATAAAAGAAACTTAAGTCCTCTTACTAAAATAATTAATCTAAGATAATTACTTTTAACCAGTTCCATCATCTGGAACCCTTTCGATAATAATGAATCACGGTAGAGGTTAAACAACTGCCTTGTTTTTATTTTATAAGCTATTGTGCAATGTCATGCCTCTCAGCTTCATGCCAAGTTTTAAAAATTCAAATGTAATAGAAATATTCTATTAATTTTTGGTGTACATCATAATTTGGTATTTTATGCACATTATGAAATGATCCCCATGATAAAATGAGTTACCATTGGTTACCCCACAATGTTATTACAATATTAATGATCATATTCTTTGTGCTGCACATTATGTCCTCATGATTTCTTTATTTTATAAATGGAAGTTTGTACGTCTTAATCCCCTTCACCTCTTTTACCTTTCCTTTCAAGATCCCCTCCCTTTGGTAGCCAACTATTTTTTCCCTATACCTTTAAGTCGATTCTACTTTGTTCTGTTTTTTTTGGTGGTGGTGTTGTGTGTTTAATTACATGTGTAAGTGAAATTGTATGATATTTGTCTTTCTGTATCTGACTTTTTTCACTTTGCAAAATACCACCTAGGCCATACATATTATTGCAAATGGCAAGATTTCATTCTTTGTTATGGCTGAGTAATATCTCTCTCTCTCTCTCTCTCTCTCTGTGTGTGTGTGTGCGCGCGCGTGTATTTGTGTGTCTGTGTGTATGCACACATCTTTTATATTCATTCACCTATCAATGGATATCAGATTGCTTCTATATTTTGGTTATTATAAATAATGCTGCAATGAACATAGAGGGGCATATATCTCTTTGAACTGGTGTTTTTACTTTCTTTGGATAAACACCCAGAAGTGCAATTGCTGCATCAAAAATACTTCTCATATTTTGAGGAAACTCCATACTGTTTCAACAATGGCTGCACCAGTTTACATTTCCATTAATAATGTACAAGTGTTCTCTTTTCTCCATATCATTGCCAACACTTGTTATTTGTCTTTTTGATAATAGCTAATCTGATTGGTGTGAGATTATATTTCACTGTGGTTTTGATTTACACTGCGGTTTCATTCTTCTGAGTGTAGCTGCTTAGTTTTCCTAGCACCAGTTATCAAAGAGACTGTCTTTTCTCCATTATATATTACCCTCTTGTCATTGATTGATTGACCATATATGAGTGGGTTTATTTCTGGGCTCTGTTCTAGTCCATGGATCTGTAGGTCTTTATGTCTATAGCATACTTCTTAGATTATTATACCTTTGTGGTATAGTTTGAAATCATGGAGCTCAGTATGTCCAGCTTTGTTTTTTTTTATTAAGATTGCTTTGGATATTCAGGATCTTTTGGGGATCCATAAAAATTTTAGAATTCTTTGTCTTAGTTCTATGAAAAATGTCATTGCTATTTTGATGGGGATTTTTATTGACTCTCTAGATTGCGTTAGGTAGTATGGATAGTTTGACAGTATTAATTCTTTTAATCCAATGACAAGGGATCTCTTTCCATTTATTTATGTTGTCTTCAATTTCTTTCATCAGTGTCTTATAATTTCAGAATACAGATCTTTCACTCCCTTGATTATACTTATTCCAATTATTTTATTCTTTTTTATGCCATTGTAAATTGGAATATTGTCTTAATTTCTCTTTCTTGAATACTCATTATTAATTTTATAGAAATGCAACTGATTTCTTCTGTATGTTAATCTTGTATTTTGGTACTTTGCTGAATTCAATTATTCTAACAGTTGTTATTGTTGTTCTTATTTGGTAGAGTGTTTATAGTTTTTGTATATGGATCCTGGCATCTTTAATAGTGATAGTTATCCTTGTTTCTTTCCAGTTTGGATACATTTTATTTATTTATTTTTCTCACCTAGTTGTTGTGGTTAGGACTTCTAATACTATGTTGAATAATTTTTTCCCATTTCTTTATTATTATTTTTATTATGTTAGTCACCATACAGCATGTCATTTGTTCTTGATATAGTGTTCCAAGATTCATTCTTTACATATAACACCCAGTATTCCATGTAATATGTGCCCTCCTTAATACCCATCACCATGCCAACTCATTTCCCCACCCTCCTCTTGTCTTTTTTCTAATCTTAGAGGAAATCCTTCAGCTTTCCATAATTAAGTATGATTTTAGCTGGGGGCTTGTCATCAATGGTCTTTATTATAATGAAGTATGTCCTAAATTCATTTGGGAGTTTTTATCATGAATTGATGTTAAACTTGTCAAGTGCTTTTTCTGAATCTTTTGAGACGATATAATTTTTATCCTTCATTTTAGTTGGTGTGATGTATTACACATTGATTTGGTGATATTTAACCATCATTGCATCCCTGGAATAAATCCCACTTGTTCATGGTGTATGACCTTTTTAATGTGTTATTGAATTCAGTTTGCTAATATTTTGTTGAGAATTTTTGCATTGCTATTCATCAGGGATATTGGCCTGTAATTTCATTTTTTATGTCTTTGCCTTTGCTAGGGTACTGCTGGTCTTGGAAAATGAGTTTGAAGAATTTATTCCTCCTCAATTGTTTGGAATAAATTTAAGAACGTTAGGAACTAACACTTTTTAAAATGCTGGGTTCAGTTCAGCTGTGAAGCTGTTTGGTCTTGGGCTTCTGTTTTTTGGGAGTAAGATTAATTTTACATGATGCATGTGCCAAAAAAAGGGGTAAACCTGGATGATCATTAAAAAGTTAGATATAAATTTGTTTGGCATATTTGACATTATTTAATAAAAGATGTTCGTGCTAAAAAAATTACTTTTCCATTTCATTATTTATAATAATCAGATTTTTTACTTCTCTATGATTCAGTCTTGGAATGTTGTGTATTTCCAGAAATTTACTGATTTATCTTCTAGGTTTTGCAGTTTGTTGGTGTTTTTTTTTTTTTTTTTTTTTTTTTTTTTTTTTTTTGACAGACAGAGATCAAAAGGAGGGAGAGGGGGGGGGAGAGAGAGGGGGGGGGGGGGGGGGGGGGGGAGCAGGCTCCCTGCGGAGCAGAGAGCCCGATGCGGGGCTCGATCCCAGGACCCCGGGACCACGACCTGAGCCGAAGGCAGAGGCTTTAACCCACGGAGCCACCCAGGCGCCCCAGTTTGTTGGTGTTTTTAGTAGTCTTTTATGATTCTTTCTATTTCTGTGATGTCAGGTGAAATTTTTTCATTTCTAATTTTATTTTTTGGGGTCATCTCTTTTTTTTTTCTTGATGATTCTAGCTAGAGGTTTGTCAATTTTATTTTTAAGGAATCAGCTTTCAACTTCTTTCATCTTTTTTCTATTTCATTTATTTCCATCCTGATCTTCATTATTTCCTTCCTTCTAAATTTGAACTTTGTTTTTCTTCTGATTCCTTTAGATGTAACTTTAGATTGTTTATTTGGGATTTTCTTGTATTGTGATGTAGTTCTATATAACTATGAACTTCCCTTTTAAAACTGCTTTTGCTGCATAAATTTTATAAAGTTGAGTTTCTACTGTCATTTGCTTCCTCTGGTTTCTCTTTGACCTGTTAGTGGTCTGATATCAGGTTCTTTATTCTCCACATATTTGTATGTTTTCTTACTATAATTGATTTCTAGTTTCATACTTTTTTGGCTGTAAAAGATGCATCATACCACTTCATTCTTCTTCAATGTACTGAGATTTGTTTTGTGGCCTAACGTGTGATCTGTTTTGGAGAATGTTCATGTATGTGAACTTGAAGGAAGGTGTATTCTGCAGTTTCTGAATGCTATGTTCTGTAACTGTCTATTAAGTCCATTTGATCTAATGCATCATTTAAGGCCAGCGTTTCCTTATTGATTTTCTGTCTGGATGATCTATTCATTAATGTAAGTGGAGTATTAAAGTGCCCTACTATTATTGTATTGGTGTCATTTTCTCCCTTTATGTTTGATTTTTTTTATATTTAGGTGCTCCTGTGTTGGGCATATAAATATTTATGAATGTTATGTCCTCTTCTTGAATTGATCCCTTTATCATTATATAATGCCCTTCTTTGTTTTTTGTACAGTTATGGTTTAAAAATATTTTTTTTTACTTGAGTATCACTATTCTAGCTTTCTTTTCAATTTTTTTAAAAGATTATTTATTTATTTGATAGAGAGACAGTGAGAGCGGGAACACAAGCAAGGGGAGTGGGAGAGGGAGAAGCAGGCTTCCCGCTGAGCAGGGAGCCCCATGTGGGGCTCGATCCCAGGACCCCGAGATCATGACCCAAGCTGAAGGCAGAGCCACCTAGGTACCCCTCTTTTCATTTTTGATATACATGGAATGTATTTTTCCATTCCTCTACTTTCAGCCTGTGTCTTTAACTCTGAAGTGAAGGTCTTATAGGCATCATATGGATGGGTCTTGTTTGTGTTTTTAATTCATACCTTTTGATTTGGAACATTTAGTTCATTTTCATTAGTTATTGATAGGTACGCACTTAATGACATTTTAATTATCTTCTAGTTGCTTTCCTAGTTTTTCTCTTTTCCTTTCTTCTTCTCTTGGTCTCTTACCTTATGGTTTGATGGTTTCCTGTAGTGTTATGTTTGGGTTCCTTTCTCTTTATGTTTTGTGTATCTATTGTAGGTTTTTGGTGTGTGGTTACCATGAAGTTTATATACGTTGATGTATATATGTATATATTGATCTACACCAATACATGTATATATCAATCAATTTTAAGCTGATAGTACTTGTCTAAAATATTTTAAAAACATTAAACAGTTTTACTTTCCCCTTACCGCATTTTATGTTTCTGATGTCATATTTGATATTTTTTATTTTGTGTATTCCTTAACTATTTATTGAAACTTTAGTTGATTTACTATTTTTTATCTTTTAACCTTTATATGAACATTTTTAAGTGACTGATCCACTGTATTTATTATATATTTACCTATAACTGTAAGAGTTTTTTCCACTCATATTTTCTTATTTCTAGTTACAGTTGTTTTTCTTTTTCACTTAAAGAAGACCCTTTAACATTTCTTTATGGTTGTTTTAGAGGTGAACTCATTTAGTTTTTATTTGTCTGGGAAAATCTTTATCTTTTCTCCAATTTTGAATGATAACCTTACTAGGTAGGGTATTCTTGGTTGTAAGTTTTTTCTCTTCCAACACTTTCCACATATCCTGCCACTCTTTTCTAGCCTGCAAAGTTTCTGCTGAAAAATCAGCTGATAGTCTTATGGGATTTCTCTTTATGTGACTATTTTATTTTCCCTTGCTGACTTTAAGATTTTTTGTCTTTAACTTTAGCCATTTTAATTATGATTATGTCTTTGTAGATCTCTTTGTGTTCATTTTATTTGGCACTCTGTGCTTACTGGACCTGGATGTCTATTTCCTTCCTCAGGTTAGGAAATTTTCAAGCATTATTTTTTTAATACTTATTCTGCCCTTTGTCTCTCTTCTACTGGGACCCTTAGACTGTGAAAGTTAGTAACTTCATTTTGTATCAGAGGTCCCTCATAGTACACTCATTTTAAAAAAATACATATTTTTTCTTTTTGCTCTTCTGATGGGGTAATTTCCTCTTCCGTCTTTCAAATTGGTGGTCCATTTTTTTTTCCCTCTTTATCATCTAATCTGCTCTTGATTCCCTCTGGTGTACTTTGCATTTCAGTTACTGCGTTCCTCAGCACTGGTTTGTACTTTATTATATTATTAAATTCTTTGTTGGGGTTCTCATTTTGCTCCTCCATTCTTCTCCTGAGTTTAGTGAGAATCTTTAATACCATTATTTTGAGTTTTTTAAGGAATTTTGTTTATTTATTTGACAGAGAGACAGCGAGAGAGGGAACACAAGCAGGGGGAGTGGGAGCCCAATGCCAGGCTCAATCACAGGATGCTGGGATCATGACCTGAGCCAAAGGCAGAAACCCAACTGACTGAGCCACCCAGGTGCCCCTGTTTTGAATTCTTTATCAGATAATTTACTTGCCTCTTTTTCATAAAACGTTATCTGGGGTTTTATCTTGTTCTTTCATTCAGAATGTATTCCTCTGTCTTCTCATTTTGTTTGACTTTCAGTGTTTGTTTTTATGAATTAGGCAGAACATCTACCTCTCCTGGTCTTGTGTGGTACTGATTCCTGTGTAGTCTGCATCTGCCTGGTGGCTTTGTCAGGCAGATTGGAGAGGGTGCAGACTGGGGTGGGAGTGTCCTGGGTGTGCTGTGTTGGGGCTGCCTTGACAAGACAGCTGGAGAATAAACAAGAGGTCCCTGGGTACACCATGTTGAGACTTCCTTGACGGGTTACTAGAGCAGATCTAAGACAAGGGGGTCCTGAGGTGCCCCATGCTGGGACTACCATAGCAGATGGCCAGAACTGGAGTGGGAATAGGCCCACTGTGGCAGGATAGCTGGATCTGGAATAGGTATGAGGTGGTGGAGTGCTTGGGCATGCCACACTAAATCTGCCTTGGTGAAGTACCTTGGTGGAGTGGGTGGAACTACCCATCTAGTGTGCCATAATGAGGCTTTCTTTGCAGGGAAACTGGATGGAGAACAGGCCAGGGAATTCTCAGGGTACATTGCATTAAGGCTACCTTAGGATGGCTTGATTTGGTGCATGTACTAGGCATATCAGTTTTAGATTCAAAGACTGCCCGTTTATTATCTGTTCTTTTGTGCATAATAAATTCTTACTAAATATTATTTCACTCTTGTGATTTTAATTTTTATTATTTCTGAACTTTTGACAACACACACCTGTGTCCTCTTGAAATTCAGCTGCCTATATTTGCCACTTCTGCCAAGGCTGTTTTTTATTTTTTATTTTTTATTATTTTTTAAGATTTTTAAAAATTTATTTATTTGACAGACAGAGATCACAAGTAGGTAGAGAGGCAGGCAGAGAGAGAGGAGGAACAGGCTCCCCGCTGAGCAGAGAGCCCGATGTGGGGCTTGATCCCAGGACCCTGAGATCATGACCTGAGCCAAAGGCAGAGGCTTAACCTACTGAGCCACCTAGGTGTCCCTGTCAAGGCTGTTTTACATGGATTTCTTTTTCACAGGAAATGACTCCAAGTTACAGACATATAGAGTAAGTCTTTAAGTTGGACTAAGCAATTACTATTTTTTCTCTAAAACTTTAACCAAGGGACAAAGAGAATGTGGTCAGCAAATTTCTTGAGCTGAAGGAACAATTGCAGTCAAGGCAATTCCTTGTGAGATATTTGCAATCCTGAAGTGCGTGAGAGCAGAAAACATGGAAATTGATGACTTGTGAGCACATAGAAGATGCCTAGCAAATACTGAGGTGGGGTAAACTGGTCAGTAACAAAGAGTGAGAGTTGGAAGATGGTTACCCTTAATTCAGTCCCTAAATTTACCTTTGATTACCAACTTCAGGATCCATGAAACCTCACTATACTTACATTCAGGATAATGCTGTCAATCTTTAGAGTAACCGCATTCCTTGGCTTTGCTATTGTGAGTTTGAGTATTCCTAAGTTTGAGTCTGATCACATGTCTAGAAAAGGGCACAACAAGTTAGAGGAACAGACTTAGAACTTAAAACTTAATTTACAAAGGGCTGCCACCTTCCAGACCAGTGTTTACCCACTGAACCTCACTATCAACTGCTCAACCACACTGCCTGTAGGCTAGTTTCCTTTTATCCAAGATTTTTTGGTTGTTTAAAACTACATAGTTCAATTTTTCAGTGAGTATTAAAAATCTTAAAAAAGCATCAACAGAAAAGTCTCATAGGAGGCATGAATTATATATAAGGTTTTAGAGTTCAGACATTTATTTCCCTAAACAACAGGCTCATTTTTTAGTAGTTTCAGGGTTTTTATTGTTTGGGTTTTTTTCTGTTTAGTTTAGTTTTGTTTTGTTTTCTTCTTCTTCTTCTTCTTCATAATTTTTTTTTAAATTTTGGAAAATCACACTGCTAAGTAAACAAAACAGGTTACAAATCAGTATCTATAGTATGTTCCCGAATGTCTTTTATAATTTCATAATTGCCTTTACTGGTGTTCTTGTTCTGTGTATGTGTTCAAATAACTAGAAGCACCTATTTTCAGCCTGGAAAACGTCCTTCTGTATTTCTTATAATACAGATTTGTAGCAGACTCTTCTCTCAGTTTATGTATATCTGTGTGTCTTTATTTCATCTAACTTTTTGAAAATAGTTTTGCGGGTTATGAAGTTTTTGGAGGAGAGTTTCTTCCTGTTGTGTTGTGTTTTTCATTCAGCATTTAGATTTTCATCCCCCTGGCTCTGGCCTCCGTATTTTCCAATGAGAAGTCAGACACTAATCTTACTGAGGACCTTTGTATATGATGAATTTTTTTTTCTTGCTATTTTCACAATTTTTTTTCAGCATTTTAACTATGATTTGTACAATATGGATCAATTTATATTTTATGTACTTGGAGTTTGTTGAACTTTTTGGTGTTAGTTGAATGTTTTTCATATGGGAGGTTTTTAGTCATTGTGTTCTTGAGACACAATTGTGTCCTTTTTTTTTTTTTTTTTCTGATCCTTTCTGTCCTCTTTTGGGACTCCCTGTATGTTGGTACACAGAGTGATATCATACATTTCTCTCTGGTTCTGTTTATTTATTCTTCATTCTTTTTTCTCAATGTTTATCAGGTGGTATAACTCTATCTGTATTCAAGTTTCCTGATTCTTCTAGTTTAGGTCTACTGTTTTCCCTTTTGGTAACTATTTTCACTTAGTTTCTGTACTTTAAAACTGCAGAATTCCCATTTAGTTCTTTTTTGTAGTTTTTTCTCTTTAGTGATTATTTTTTCTATTCAGTGAGTAATTGTCATCATATGTTCCTTTTTTAAAAAAAATTTTTTTGTTAAACATACTATATCTGCTTTGAAATCTTAGTCTGCTAAATCTACCATCTGGATGGACCCTCTTAAAGTCTGTTTCGAATGCCTGGTTTTTCTTTATGGGTAACACTTTCATATTTTTCTTCATGCCTTGAAATTTTGTTGAAAATAAGACACTTTAGGTAATATGTTGTAGCATTTTTCAATATCGAGTCCCCTTCTACCTTGGACTTTTACAAATTCGTGTTGCTTGTTTATTTGCTTAGTGAGTTGACTGGAACATTTTAGTGAAATTTGTTCCCTCCATACACAGTGTAGAGCTTCTGATGTTGCTTTTCTGAGGGTTTGGCCTTGGCTTTCACAGTCATTCTGGGACAGTGGTTTTAGCAAGCCTCTCCTTGACTGTCTCTTTCCCTGATATCTCTCCTAATCTATTTCCCTTTCTTAGTATGACACCCAGCTATTAGTTTCCACTAGTTTCTGACTGATTGCTCTATTGTTTATAACAATGTTCTACGACAGAAATTGCTCCATTGTCTTATCTAATTAAATTCAAACATATTTTCAGGAATGGTTTCTGAGACCAGTTCTTGAGATATATTTGGAATTCACAAAGTTCCTTCTTAGCTGATTTCTTTTTCCCTGATTCTCTCTGGAAAACTGGTCTATAGTTTACATTGTTGCAATCATGAAGCTGTCAACTTCTTAATTGCATATTACCAAAATTATTATTATTATTATTATTATTATTATTATTATTATTTTGAGAGAATCTTTAGACTTGAACTTCCCCATGGTCTTTTAAAAATAATGCTGGGTGTTTTTCTGGCAGACCTTCAAACCTATTTATTCTTATGGATTTCTCCTTCCCTGATAAAATTTCTCAATTTACCTCAGATCAGAGTTGGGACAGTGGTCTACACCTTGAGACATCTCTGCTTCAAAGGGAGGTTGCTGAACCTGGGACACTAAATTCTAATCCTGTTGTTTTACCTTTTCTGGATGAAACTTCTATCCTATAAATGAGCTGGGATAAAAGAAATTGAGGCTTAAGTATTTTTTGCCTCCTATACCTGTGGCAAAACTGCTATCATATGAATGGTGGTTGTATGGAAGGAGTCCCTGACTTCTCTGCCACACTTGTCAGGAACTTAGCCTCTGAAACTTGGAGCTGGAGGGAGACTATGAGAAACTCTGACCACTGCCTCCTGGAATAAAACACTATATCCCTTGAGTGAGAGCTGAAGGATGACAAAGCCCTATCTTCTTGGCTACGCATCCAGAGTGGAGTTTCTGTCATGCTGAGTTGAATGGGAAGAGTGAGTAGGCTGTGGCTCACATATCACAGAATCTAGCTGGTCTTAGTAAGATTTAATAAATTTCCATGAATAAATGTGTTTTTTAAAAATTTATAATCCTTATGGACAATTTTTCTTAATTAGAATAATTTCAAGACACTTTATTTTTGAATTTTTTTATTGAAGTCTAACTAACATACAATGTTATACTAGTTTTGGGTGTACAATATAGTGACTCAACAATTCTATACATTACTCAGTACTCACTAAGTATACTCTTTATCCTCTTAATTGCCCACCTTTCTTCTGTATTTGAGTCTGTTTTTTGTTGTTATTTTCTTTGCTCATTTGTTTCTTAAATTCATGTATGAGTGAAATCATATGGTACTTGTCTTCTTCTGACTTATTTTATTTAGGCTTATACATTCTAGGTTCATCCATATTGTTGCAAATGGCAAGATCTCATTCTTTTTTATAGCTGAGTAATATTCTATTATATATATTATATACATATATACTATATATGTATACACACACATATATATATAAATATATATATTTGAATTTAAATATTTAATATATATATATGTGTGTGTGTGTGTGTGTGTGTGTGTGTATATAATGAACCTGAAGTGTTCATTAATGGATGAATGGATAAGAAATACACACACACACACAAAACTTCAGGTGCTTCCATATTTTGGCTACCACAAATAATGCTACAGAAAACATAGGGGTGCATATATTTTTTCCAATTAATGTTTTCTTTGGGTAAATACCCAGTAGTAGAATTACTGGATTATATGGTAATTGTTTTTAACTTTTTTTTTTCAGGAATTTCCATATTGTTTTCAGCACTGACTGCACTGTAGAATTTGTATTCCCACCAACAGTGCATGAGGGTTCTTTTTTTTTTCTACAACCTCACCAATACTTCTTCCCTTTTTGATTCTAGCCATTCTGACAGGTGTGAAGTGATATCTCATTGTGGTTTTGATTTGCATATCCCTGGCAATTAGTGATGGTTGAACAACTTGTCATGCATGTGTTTGTTGGTCATCTGTGTGTTTTCCTTGTGAAAATGTCTGTTCAGGTCCTCTGCCCATGTTTTAATCAGATTTTTTGGGGTGTCGACTTGTATAAGATCTTTATATGTTTTGTATTTTAACCCCTGATTGGATATATCATTTTCAAATACAGTCTCCCATTCAGTAGGTTACCTTTTTGTTTTGTTTGTTTGTTTTCTGTGAAAAAGCTTTTTATTTGGGCATACCCCCAGTAGTTTTGTATTTTGTTTCCCTTTTCTGAAGTGATATATCTAGAAAAATGCTTATATAGCTAATGTCAAGGAAATTACTGCCTATTTCTTCTAGGAGTTTTATGGAAGTTTAAATAGGTGGCCCAGTTTCATTCTTTTGCATGTAGCTGTATGGTTTTCCCAGAGCTATTAGTTTTCCCCATTGTATATTCTTGTCTCCTTCATCATAGATTAATTGACCATATAAGCATGGGCTTATTTCTGGGCTCTGTTTCATTGATCAGTGTCTGTTTTCATGCCAGTACCACACTGTCGATGACTACAACTTTGTAGTAAATCTTGAAATCTGAGATTGTGATACTTCCAGATTTGTTCTTCTTTCTCAAAATTGCTTTGGCTATTTGGAGTGTTTTGTGTTTCCATAGAAGTTTTAGGATTTTTGATCTAGTTCTGTGAAAAATGGTATTTTGATAAGGATTGCATTAAATCTGCACTTTACTTTGGGTAGTATAGACATTTTAACAATATTTGTTCTTCCAATTCATGAGCATGGAATATCTTTCCACTTGTGTGATCTTCAATTTCTTTTGTCCATGTTTTATAGTTTTCAGAGTATAGGTATTTCACTTCCTTGGTTAAGCTTATTCCTAGGTATTTTATTATTGGTACCATTTCAAAAGACTTCAAATGGTTGCTTTTTAAAACTATTTTCATCAGTTATGGTTGTTTTTCCAGAGAATGGGGCCAAAGAACTCTTACTGCCATTCTAAAAGTGTAGCTCCAATGAATAGTTTGTGATATTTCATAATTTTACACAATTTTCTATAATTTCTATCATGACTATTCCATTATCAGTGACAATTTAAAAAGTCAAATATTTAAAGGAAAACCTTAATGTTTAAAAATGGGAAATATTGTTCAGTGTATTTTCAGAGGATTTTTTTAATTACTAAAAAAGGTCATTGTATTTGAAATTCCAGTTACTTTCATATAAATAGACGCTTCCAATCAGCTGGAGGGCACTTGAAAAGAGTTGATTCTCTTAAATAGTCTCACTCTCCTTTTGCAAACAATTCTTACGCTGAGACTTTGTAGCTTTTAGTCATGCCCCTGTATAAAGTAGAATAATAATTCTTTCCCTTCTTTCTTGGCTGAGAATTCTTGAAGTCTCTGTAGTATTCCTGTTCATCTTTTGGTTCCATGGTATTCATCATGATTGTTTACTTGAAATGAAATTTATTCAGAACTGATGTGTGTCAAACTGTGAACAATCTGAGATTTTACCCTGCTTACAAGCCTAATGAGTTAGCATATCACATTTTTCATGGATGCTGGCAGAAGACAAGATTCTTAGGTGAAAAAGAAAGGACAATTTATTAGTTACAGCAACAGCAATAGCCACATTATCATCATTTTGTCTTGGTTCCCTGAGCCCCAGTTTCCACCTGGCAACACCACAAAGGTTGGGTCACTTTTGCATAGATGATAGATTGTATGATGGGAGAGGAATCCTCAACTTAGAAAACCCAAATCTTGTATAGTGGATAATAGTTCTGTCTGAATTTTGCACCAGTGAGAGACTTTATAATTATTATATATTATATTCTATCTCTCTATATAAATATTCCCAATTTCTGTATATAAATATTGTATGTGTGTATGCATGTGTGTTTATATACGTATATATACATATCTATCTATCTGTCTATCTAATAGAGTAAATAATTCTGCTTTTGCTCCAGAAGGAGTCACTATTTTTATCTTCCAGGATTGTTTGCTCTACAAATATCCTTGAAAAGATAGTCTAGAATAGAACATAACTAGCCAATTGTGCTTGTGCATTCAACATGTACATAAATGTGAAAGACTCATGGAAAATTGTCTCCCAACAGTGTGAATCATTTAGTTTAAACATTTTTGCAATGACAGTCTAATCAAAAAGCAATACCTGAAAATGGGAACTTCATTGGAAATAGTGCTTTAGACAGGTGACATTTTCATAGAACTGAAGTTTATCCTTGCAGGTGCCAAAATTTCAAAGGATAAGTACTTCTGATGGAAATGTTTCACATATATATAAGAAATTATTGTGTCATCTTAAACAGATAATAGAAACACACCCACGTTTATTAGTATGGAGACACAAAATGATAGTTATAACCTTTTCTATAATATCACCATTCTTTGGGGGAGACTGGTGCTTACAAAAAAGGCTCCCCAAAGCAAGTATGACAACACTCGAGAGTAGGAATTGGCTAACCATCTAGTCTAACTCAGGTGGTTAAGTCATCAGAAGCCAGTAATTATTTAGGAATTAAACCCAGGAATCAAACTACTTCTAAGAGTGCAGGAGTTCTAGGATCTTATACCTTGCCCTGGAGTGGTGTTAAATGCCTTTGCAATATATTAGCCAATTGATGTCTTGAGTATCACTAATTTGAATTAATGAAAATCTATTACGAATCCCCACCAAGGTGAGTAGAACCCACTGATTTTACCAATGGAAAGTTGTTAACATTTGATATGTTAAATAACAAAACATCCACTGTGGATCAGAATAGTTAAAAATGCTTGTAGTGGCTGGATCCTTTCATATTAAATGCTGGAATGTTTGTTCTTGATTAGGGTGAAACACTGCTCTTAAAATGTAAACTCCCCAATCTAAACATGCATACTTAAAATGTAAATACATAATGTAAGTTTTAGACCTTGTGATAAGGAGTTACTGTTAATTCTTCTCTATAGCTAAGGAGACAAAGGCACTGACTGGTTATGGAACTTGCTTAGGGTCACAAGGATAGGAAATGGCATGCGTAGTTCAGGGTCCGCATCCACTTCTGTTGAGTGCTAGAATTCACTGCTGGGTTCTGCCGCACCTTTAATGTTTTCCCCCCATATGCTGTCTCTACAAAGTAGTTGATTTCCATTATTTACTTCTTTTATGGGTCTCCTTTTCCTGCTTCTACTAGTTAGCAAATTAAAATTCTCTGGGAGCTAAAAATCCAGATTTATGAGTTCGTTGAGCTTTTTTGCTTTAAATAGCCGTCAGTAGGACTGAATGAAAGAGTAGGATTTGGTACGGGTCCTTGTGAAAGCTGCTGCCAGGATTCCTAAAGGCTGTAGAAATCTGTCCTCTCCATAAGTGCTTTGTGCTGTATTTAATTTTAAGGTTAACAAAGGGGGGAATGGGAGCAGGTGATGGCTGGGTTGCACTTGATGACTCCCACTCCATTTGGGAGCATGTTTCTGTGGTGACCGTCTGGTATTGTGTAAGGATGATTATTAATTCCAGCTATCAGCAGGGCTTGAGCCAGATTAATCTCCATATGGCAGAGAGGCACAAGAGATCTGTGTGTAGCCATCGATATACACAGGTCTCAACCTTATCTACATGCTGGCATAGAGCGTGTCAGTTTCTAATTCTTCTTTGGGAATATATCATTTGATTCATGTGTGAAAGATCAGTGAGGGAGGAGTATAAATCCCACTTTTGTTCTGTCTCCTGGGCAGTTTGAGCCTGCTAATTTCTGCAGTATCCATGATGTATGACAAGAACAGCAACCTTTCAGATTTACAGTCTCTCCTTTGAGTCAAAATTAAGCAGGCGACCATTTATTAACATTTCAAAGACAAAGATCCATGTTCTGGTGAGCACTACAAGTTTAGAAGATTTTGATGAATGAAAAGCCCTTCTAAATCTCTTTGCCCAAGACTTTCATTTGTGAGCACATGCAAGCAGATGTGAGTGTTGGAGACTGTGTTTAGTCTGCTGCCCCTGGTATCCACAGGGGTGACTCTCATTTCAGTTAGGTCTCTGGTCAAACGTTCCTTTATCTGCTAAGTCTTCCCTGACTACACTGTATGAAACAAGACTCCTCCTTGTTCTATACCTCGGCCACTTCTCTTAGCCATCTTCATGTATCCTTATAGACTGTATCACCACTCAGTATGTACTTACATGCCTTACTTATGTCACTTACTTACTTATATCACCTTAGAACCCAGAAGAGTGCCTGGCACACAGTAGGGGTTCAGTGAATATTTGATACAGTGAAAAGTGAAAAGTTTACAGTTTCTTCTCTGCTTTCCTTTGTCAGTGGGGAAAAAGCAATTAATGCCATCCAACATTCGAAGTAAAGAATTTTCATTTATACAGTGCTGTTGGCAAAAAAATATTTCATTTAACTGCTCTTAGCCCTTGTCCTGGAATGACTCCATGCTGTTGAATTGCAAGTATTTCTGCTTTCACTTGAAAGAAGTAGTGAAATGGTGTAATAGCAACTAAATTTTTCCTCTTCTTTTCTTTTAAACTTCAGTTTGCTATCTATAACTAGATTATCCTTAAGGGTAAAACACAAATAATGAGCATTTTCAACCAGACAACTTGGAGAAAGGCCAAAAACTGATAAAGGTAGGGGGGAAAAAATAACACAGCCTCCTCAGATTAAGTAAATAGACTCCATAATGAGAAAAAAGTTTAGTTACCCGTGACCTCAAAATGAAGCCTTAGTAATGTTTATTACTAGAAATCTGCAGAACCAAAAATTATTCTATTATTTTTCTTTGAAGCTTAATTTAACCAGTAATCATAATGATATAGATAACCTTTCAGGGAAGAAGTTCATTATGAAAAAGACAGGTGGGATTTTCTCAATAATTTTTAGATACCGCTAATGTTACCAAATACTCATACTCTACAACATGCTGTTTTCCAGAGCCACAGGATTTATGAAATAATTCCTTTTAAGTCTCTAGTAGAAAAGGCAAAATTTTCTTGCCAAAATTTGTGGCTGAGTTCTAAAATTGAATAAGGGTACTGGCTCCCAGCATGTTCCATACTTCTTCATGTTCTGTATCCACGGTGTGGTGGAGTTCAAGATGAGGTAAATATTTAGGTTGTCTACCAGCCACAGGAAAGTTTACAGAGAATATACTTCAAGAGGCCATTGTAGAAGGCTGTTTCTATGTAAGATTATCAGCTGGTCATCTCTTCCTGAAGTTATTATGTTTTTTTTTTTTTTTTAAAGATTTTTTATTCATCCATTTGACAGAGAGAGAAATCACAAGTAGTCAGAGAGGCAGGCAGAGAGAGAGAGAGGAGGAAGCAGGCTCCCTGCTGAGCAGAGAGTCCGATGCGGGACTCAATCCCAGGACCCTGAGATCATGACCTGAGCCGAAGGCAGCGGCTTAACCCACTGAGCCACCCAGGTGAAGTTATTATGTTTTACCTCTCACTTGTGAAGGTCTTCCCTCATCCCTCATTTCCCTCTCAGTCTTCAATCCACTGACAATTCTCATCCCAGCTCAGTTCTTCCATTCTTGGGAAACCCTGCCTGGCTACTCCAGCTTATGGGTCTGAATACTCATTGGCATTTAAGAATTCAGTGAGGCTAATGATGACAAATATTTCCTGAGGTCTTACAGTGTGCCAGGACTGCAGTTTATCATTATTATGTCACTTAATTCTCACAATGCCATGTAGATATTACCATTATCCACATTTTTGCAAATGAGGATTAGAAGGAGTAGTGCATGTCTGCGACATTTGCTGTATAGAGGTGAGTTCTGCAGTTAAACCCAGGGAGTTTCCACTACACATAACTTAATTCCATGTTGCTGTATAGTTACTATTTTCTCATGTCTTATTTTTACTTGCCAAACTAGATTGTCAGGTCCTTTAAGGCAAAAGACTGACCAACTTTATATTCCTTTCCTTTCTTCCCCTTCCTCCCACTTTTCCTTCCTTCCTTCCTTCCATTTATCCATTTGTTTTAGAGGGAGAGAGAGACTGTGGAGGGGGGAGGGGTAGAGGGAGAGGGAGAGAAAGAGAGAAACCCAAGCAGACTCCATGCTTAGCACAGAGCTCAACACAGAGCTTCATCTCAGGATACTGGGATCCTGATCCTGAGATCATCACCTGGGCTGGAACCAAGAATTTGACACTTAACCAATTAGACCACCCAGGCACTCCACCCTATATTTCTTTAGTACACTACTTAAAGATTTTCATGATTGCCAAGTGGACTTAAGTATAATAGTTGCTGATTGTTACAGTGGTCTAAGACAGTTTCCACTTTCACAGTCCCAGAGAGATGACTATCATGTCTTGTTTATTGTTTCCCTTTTATTCTTTCTTCACAGTCTCTTGAGTTTCTTCACTAACAGAGATGAGTTGTTTGGTTCACCCAAACCCAACATAAGGCAGCACTTTTTCTCAGTGACTTAATGGCTAGGCTAGATAATGTTAGTTCCTTTATCCATTTCTCATAGAAACTTATGCTTAAGACAGATTTGGTCTGTCATGAGATTGATCTTTGCTAGTCCATTTATTGTGCAATCAATTGTAGAATATTTGAGCCCATTCAAAACAATAGAGAGGGAAATAGGTAGGGGAACTGAGATTAGTTGGCCATAGCGGGTTCCATCCTTCCCAGAAGTGGCCGTTGGCTCCTTCCTCTGCACCATTACTGAGCCACTGCAAAATCCTTGAAGGATACTGTGTGAGGGTTTATCCCTGACTGTCCTGGATCTAGAATCCAATACAAATATCAGCAAAGCAAGGTAATAGGTAGCAATCTTTTAAGAGTTCAAAGAAGGCAGAGGATACTCAGTGTGGATTAAGGATGATGAGGGATAGCTTCTCAGAGGAAGGTATAATTGAATTGGGAATTAAAGACTGTGCAAGATTCTGACGAGAAGAAAAGATGGAAAAGTTTTGTGGACTAGAACAGTATAAAAGTGGTAACACCAAAGCCGTCCTCAGAAGCTAAGAGAATATTTGGCTGGAGGAAGGACCTCTTGGAATACTGGAAAAGAAATGACCTCTGCTAGAGATCCACATGTCTGAGAAAAAGCCTAAGAAATTTTGCAAATGGAAATTACGGAAGTTTTTGAGCATGAAGGTTAGGTGATAAGGGTGTTTCATGAAAATTTATCTAATTGTGGCTTGCAAATTCAACTTGAGTGGAAAGGAATTGGAAGCAGGCCAGCCAACTTAGAGGCAACTTCAGATGCTTAGGGGCCTGATTACCTCAGAGCCCCCACACGTTATAATGAAACCAGGTAGAATCTTATGACTCAAAGAAATGAGAATTTTTGATCCAAATCTTTTCCTAGTAAATGAAAAGAGGGCTTTTTATGGGGGAGGTCTGTTAAACATGGAGATCCTCCAGCCAGATTCCTCTGCAAGGAAGAACTTGATGGTTAGCTCTGGGGAATAGGTTATGAGGTAACCTGCAGTTCTCAGCCTGGTTAGGATCTGTCTCAGTGGCTGTGAGCGACTCAGGGATTATTTTGTAGTCACTAAGCAAGGCAGGGTATAAAGTCTGGCCATTTCTGCATGATGCTAGACATCTTGATGAACAATAATTGCCCTAGGGCTCCCGGATGAATGAGTTGCTGCTTTGTGGGAACTGTATTGAAGTTCAGTTTTTCCCTTTACTCAAATTTTCTTTCAAATACCAATGACTAAAAACAATGGGTATTTAGTTTCTCATATAACACATGTCCAGACTAGGTATTCTGGGGTGCTTTGTTTTTACTTTGTTTATGTTTTGGGACCCAGGATCTTGTTCAACAAACTTACAGCACCATATACCTCTTCACTTAATTACTCTCTTTGCTGTATACATCAGGCTTATGGCCATGGCAGAGGGAAAAAGAATTCTGGAAGATCTCACATTCAAATGCTTTAGCCTTGAAATAGTATGTGTGACTTCAAACTTAACCAGCTGGAAGCAGTCATGTAGATTCACCCAAACTGCCTTGAAGTCTAGGAAGTGCAATCTTATCATGCTCTTAGAAGAAAAGGGATCTAAAAATATATTTTTAGAAGTTTTTATTTATTATTTGTCAGAGAGAGAATGTGAGCACAAGCAGGGGGTGTGGCAGGCTGAGGGAGAAATAGGCTCCCCTTTGAGGAGGGAGCCTGACATGGGTCTGGATCCCAGGACTCTGAGATCATGACTTGAGTAGAAGGCAGACATACAAATGACTGAGCCACCCAGGCATCCCAGGACCTAGAAATATGTGTTCAAGTCCACAAATAATAAAAATCTTTTCATTTCTCTTTCCTTCTTGCTAATGACTTGCTTTTATTATTTTCCACTGAACTTAAAACCTGCTAGCATATCCACAGACACTACTGAGGGTTTTTAAGAATCTCCAGGGATTGAGGATAGACTTCTCCCTTCTTTCTAAAATAGGGTTTTGCGTGTGTGTGTGTGTGTGTGTGTGAGAGAGAGAGAGAGAGAGAGAGAGAGAGAGAGATTATTTATAATACAAAGTAGGGCAGGGTTAAAGAAGACTATTTACTTATAGAATTAAATTAGGCATTTGCTTAGCAACACAAAATACAGGGAGGGACAGGGTTGGGCAGGGAGGAAAAGATGTAATGGAAATCTCATTTTAGTGTTCATTATAATGTCATTCCTATGGCAAAATTACCTTGTATCCCTGACAAAGACCAAAGGTTTTACTCCTTGTTATCAGAAACTACTCCTCTCATTAACCATTCAGCTCCTCCACTTAGCCATTTATTCAAATGTATACATAAAATTAAAAATAAATAAAAGAATGAATCCATAAAGGCACACTAGCATAGGCAGGTAAGAGGATGGGATGGGAGAAGTGCTGGGAAAAAAATTGAAATATAATATTAAGCCCATATTTCACAAGGCACAGAAAAGCGATTTCTCATTAGCTCATCCTTCTCATTATCTTCCCAGAAGATCTTTCAATATTCACTTCCACAAAGACAGTTTTTAAAGGTTCAATTTTGTCTTGCTTAAATGTAAGTTCAGATATCTGGAGAAAAATGCATGTTTTCCAGAAATGTGTTCACCTTTACCTATAATGTTGACTCATGCTGGGGATTAGGAAAGTTTATTCTTAAAGAACCTGTGATTTAAACTCTGTAGACATCACAGAGGGTAAAACCATAAGGGAAAAAAGTCTGAATTACAATTAGAATGATCTAGGTTGGAGAAATGAAAGCAACTCTTAACTGAAAGGGTTATCGCACCCTGGAGTATTTTATGGTCAGTAACAACTACCATGTATAGTGAGCCTCTGTTTACCATATTCCTAACAGTGGGTTGAATATTTAGGTACATTATTTATAATCTCCACAGTGACCCTACGATGCAGATTAGATAGGCATTAGTATCCCAGTATCCCAGTGTCCAAAAAAAAAAAAAAAAAAGAAAAGAAAAGAAAAATGAAAAAAAGCTCAGAAAGATTGAATAACTTGCCCAAGGCAACACAGGGAGAAGAAATAGCAGAAACAATCTGAAATCCCAGGTGTTGAAGAACATCAACTATTTGTTGAAATAGGTGGAACTTACTCTTTTTAATAGTGATGATGGTAATGATTAAGATAGTGACAAAATAACAGTTACTGAGCACTTAACTACATGCAAGCCCCTTCCATAAGCACTATTGGTGTTCTAACTCATTTGATAATCAAAAAAATATTCTGATGAAATGTAAGTGCTAATACACCATTTCGTAGATGAAGAAATTGATGTGCAAATAAGAGAAGGTAGAAGAGGTAGTTGTTCAAAAGATAACTTGCCCCAGTGGTTGATTAATCTTTGCTTATGGTAGATATAGCATGAGGCAAATTTAGAGGATTATAGTTCTCAATACCCATCTGTCCTCCTCGCCATGTAGGGCTGATACCATATCCCCTTGTGAAAGGTGGTGGTGAAACATGTGAACTCTGGAGTCAGACTGATGGAGTTCTAATCAAAACTGGAGAGGCTTGGGGCAAAGTCCCTATATTGGTTTTCTGGACTGCCATAACAAATCACCACAAACTGAGTGACTTAAAACAATAGAAATTAAATAAATAACTAATCCATAAGGGCGCACTAGCTTAGGCAGGTAAGGAGATGGAATGGGAGGAATGCTTGGAAAAAAAAGAAAAAGAATATTTTTTGTGTATGTGTATAACTCAGGAAGCCAAAAGTCTGAAATAAAGGCGTCAGAGGACTGTGCAGGCCATTCTTCTGTGTTTTGTGGTTGCCAGTAATCCTTGATGTTCATTGGCATTCCTTGGCTTGTTGATCCATCACTCCAATCTCTGTCTCTGTCTTCACTTGGCAGTCTCCTTGAGCATTTCTGTTTCCACGTTTTCCTCTTCAAATGAGAAAGAACAACAGCTATATTGGGTTTAATGTCCACTCAAATCACTTATGACCTCATCTTAACTTGATGACGTCTATGAAGACCCTATTACCGAATAAGGTGACATTCATAGGTTCCAGGCATTGTGAATTTTGAGGGATACACTATCCAACCCATAATGTCCTTAGAATTCTCCAAGTTTTATGGATAAAATGGGAATATAAGTGACATCTATGTCGTAGAGTTGTCCCAAGACTTAATGTATGTAAAGAAAATTAAGAATAGAGCTCCACATACAGCAAGTGTTATTTAAGAGTTAACTATTTTAATTACATGACTAACTTCCACTTGGCACTTGATAGGATCAAGAGTTATGTTGAGCGCAGTCTTGTTTAAAACAGGTATGTGCATTTTCCCCCAACTCTTGTATTTTTCTGTATATTAATAGAGCTGATGGCAAAAACTGGTGCTTACAGAGCTTGGTTTCATTGCAGCAAGGCAGGCTTTCATCCTGATCAATGCAACAGCAGAGTACAATCAATATACAAGTCATTCTTTATATAGTGACATAAAAATAGTGGATTTCATTCTATACCTTTTTGGAGGGAGAGTGTTCCTCTTTCCTTTTCTATGGTTTATTATCATCCTGTTTCTTCTGTCACGTTCTAGACAGAGATGTGCAGGATATCAAAGGGAACTTTCACAGTGGCTTGAGCCTTAAAACTTAAGACATTCACAGAGCAAACAAATAAATTCAGGCAACAATTGCATCCACTGCTGTAAGTGCAGTGAGATTTCACTTAGGGGCTTGCCAGCCAACCAGCCCTGAAACCATGGAAATAAGATTATCTGACAGTGTAGAGGTGTAGAGGTTTATATGGTTTAAAAATAAATCTTATCATCAGCGGTTGATTCTCTTAGTGTTTCTTAATAAGCCCAATGAATGGTACCACTCAGTTGAGTCAGTGTTTACTTTTAGTCATAGATTTAGAACTGGAGGGTTCCTTAGAGTAGCCAGGGCCACTCCTTCATCTTACCAGTGAGGAAATATTTACCCACTTTGGTTTATAATAGGCTGTGACATAGGCAATATTTCCTTTCTCCAGCTGTCCCTCCACAATTCCATTCTGTTATTCAAGCTCCCAGTTGTAGCACCTGGATACGCAGAAGGGATTTTCAAAGACAGAAGTTTTGTTCGACAGAAAGAGTAAGAGTCATGGAAAATGAAAACAAAAATGCTGCTTGTTAATTATTGTCAGAGGGAGCCAGGAGTTAAAGGAAGTCCAATTTAATGACACAGTGGAGTTTCAGAGCATTTCAGTATACCTAAACTTTGCTGAGTTGCAGTTCTTTTGGGTTCACATCAATTTAGATTTTCAAGTTTAGAAAAATGGTTGTGCAAGCTCTCATATTGCTCAAGTTGACTTTATTTTCAGTATTACTTTTGGCAGCACTTGCACAAATAATTTTAAAGATTAATTTTTCCTTGGCCATATATGAATTTTTATTGAGTGCATATTTCGATAGAATTCCCCTTAACTGTAGGTATGCTTGGTGAAGGTTTTTCTACTCAGAAAAAAATCCTCACTAGGAATTTGCATCTGTGCTAGGGTAAGTGAAGCATTCCGTGTAGACTCTGTCTTAAGAGTGATTATGGGACAGCTAGGTGGCTCAGTGAGTTAAGTGTTCTACTTTTGGTTTTGGCTCCAGGGTCATGGGATTGAGCCCTGCATCAGGCTGTGTGCTCAGCACAGAGCCTGCTTGAGATTTCCCTCTCTTTTTGCCTCTCCCCCTTCACTCACATGCTCTTTGTTTCTCTCTCTAAAAATAAAAAAAATAACATCTTTTAAAAAAAGAGTATATTATGTGGTCATAATAAGTCAGAAAGGCGGTAATAAAAAAATAATAGAGGATACCAAGAAAGAAAGTGTAGTTTACTCTTGAACGTATTTGAACTATGCAGGTCCACTTATACCCGTTTTTTTTTTTTTTTCCAGCAAATATGGTACAGTCTATTACTGTATTTTTTCCTATGTTTTTCTTAACATTTTCTGTAACATACTTTGTTATAAGAATACAGTATATAAAACATATAACATACAAAATATGTTACTTGTGTTATTGAGAAGGCTATTAGTAATTAAGTTTTGGGGGAGTCAAAAGTTATGTATAGATATTTGACTTTTTTGGGGGGGTACTTTCAGTGTTCCTAATATCTAAGTTGTTTAAGGGTCCACTGTACAATAAAATGCTGTATCTTATTTCCCTCCCGAAAGCAGATGCTGTTTGCTCTGGGATTAAAAAACTGGATTGAGTGATAAAAAGAATACCAGAGTTGCCATTTGTGTTAACTTCTGGGTTCTTGCTAGTTTTATCCTTGTCTGTCTTAGCATATCATGTTTTCACCTACAGAATGAGGTGGCCTGGGCTCAGAGAACTTTGTTTCTCCTTGCACTGAAATTCAGAGTCTTCATCATCCTGTGATAGAGAATGCCATTGCCCAATGCACTTAAAGACACTTTGTGAGTCTGCATATGTAACTGAACCAAAAACTCTTGAAGTAAAAACACAGACAAGCAAGTCCTGTTACATGGAGGTGACCCAGGTTGGTGAGTTGTTATGTTCCTCATTAAGGCGTGTTATAAGAAAGTGAACTGGGAATCAAGAGATTTGGATTTGTGTCTTTACCCTGTTGTTTGCGGGAAGAGTTTCTTATTTTCTTTAGATTTCCCTTTCCTTAACTGTAAAATGGGAATAGCAATACCTTCTCTACTCACCATTTAGGGACTTTATGATGAACCAGTGAAATTTGTAATTGAAAGTCATTTGTGAGCTATAGTGTTCTAAGCTGTGTCTTCTGCCCTAGAGATTCTGGATCATGAAGAACTCACCTGTCCTTTTAGGAGAGAACATCAAATCTCACTTTGTTCCCTCATATAAATCCAAGACACCCTAGCATTCTATACAGTAGTGTACCCTGTAAAATATCTTAGGAAACATTTAAAATAATAAAAACATCAGGGACATATATATCGTAGGTGCTCATGCCATTTCTTCTCATCTTTACATGAGTTCCATTCTCAATTCTATGCAGTCCCTAGAAAGAAATTGTGGACATTTCTTTCTCTTCTTATTCTTCATCATGAAGTATTCTGGGACTTCCTTCAGCAAATGACCCACTCTGAAACCTGCTCTGTCTTAGGAATACTCTTTGTTCTTCCCATGTATTCAAGAGCATCACTAAGTTATTCAATTTTTAACCCTTCATTTAATAAAAATATTATTGAGGATTGCTATGTACTTGGTAGTGTTAATCTCAAAGTGTAGCTTTGAAGCTGACAAAATCCTGTTCCCATGGACCTCATAAATAATAAAATGTATCATTTGAAGTGCCTCCGCCCTATTGGACCTCCTGAGCCAGTTCTCCAAATTCATAGGGAAAACCCATTTTTTTCTCCTTCCTTAAATAACATTCCTTCTTAAATCCCTCTTCCTCCTGAATCAATGCACATAATCTGCACAAGAAATAGTCTTCCTTTTGTTCTCTGGAAGAAACTTTCTTATAAAGACTCATGAAATAGATATTTTTTAAGGTTGAATGGTTATCCTAGTGTAGAGACTTCCTTTGCATTTATTTTCTTTGGAAATTATAAATTCTGATGGCCCTATATATATACTTATCAGGATCAGGGGGAAAGCTGAGAAGCTGATTTCCCTCTATTTACTGGATCAGGTTAATTTATCTTGTTACAGTTTATGCGCATGACTTCTCTCTCTGTAGACTGACCTTGACCAGGATCCTTTCTGGTGAACTTGTCCTGTCATTGCTGTTCAGGTGGTATTAACAAATCTCTGAAAGTCAGAGTGATGCCTCTGGTAGAGCCCCACCTCACAGCTGCAAACAAGATTAGAGCTACAACAGGCTTTGAAGAACAAAGTTGGGAGCCTAATGCAGTGTAATTGCTAATCATCATCAATGTTGATTAGTCTATTGAAGGAGAGAGAATGAGTCAGCATCTGTCACTTACTGCTATCCAACAGGTGAGAATACTGTGTGTTGGCAGGAACGCTATGGATTTCATGTGTCTGGATGGAGTGGAAGTGACTCAGAGCCCAAATTAAGGCAGCATAGCAGTCCAACATAGCAGCATTACCTCAGCTGGCTGGGTTTCTGAGCCAATACAGGATACACAGTGTCAACTGACATTTGGATGAATGTCTTTTGAGCCCCTCTGTCTCTTGTGTTCTTTTACTCTTTCATTCTCTCTCATTAGCTTTATTGAAACACCGTATACATACCATTAAATTTGCCTATTTTAAATATGCAATATAATGATTCTTAGGAAAGTTTACAGACTTATGTAGCCATCAAGTCAAACCAGTTGAGAACATTTTCATTATTCCCCAAAGATCCCTCATGTTTATTTGTAGTCAATACCCATTTCTATTTCTGGTCTCAAACAGTCACTAATCTTTCTATATCTGTATGTTTGTCTTTTCTAAACATTTCATATAAATGGCTTCTCTGCATTTGGCTTCTTTCACTTAGCACAATGGTTTTGAGGGCTACCCATGATAGAGTGTGTGTCAGTAGCTTATTCTTTTTTTAATAAATGAAGAGTATTCCATGGTATGGATATATCACATTTTATTTATCTATTCACACACTGATAGACATTTGAATTGTTTCTACTTTTTGGCTATTAAAAATAATATTGCTTGGCCACGGTCACCAAACTGTGGAAAGAACCAAGATGTCCTTCAACAGACGAATGGATAAGGAAGATGTGGTCCATATACACTATGGAGTATTATGCCTCCATCAGAAAGGATGAATGCCCAACTTTTGTAGCAACATGGACCGGACTGGAAGAGATTATGCTGAGTGAAATAAGTCAAGCAGAGAGAGTCAATTATCATATAGATTCACTCACTTGTGGAGCATAACAAATAACATGGAGGACGTGGGGAGATGGAGAGGAGAAGGGAGTTGAGGGAAATTGGAAGGGGAGGTGAACCAGGAGAGACTATGGACTCTGAAAAACAACCTGAGGGTCTTGAAGGGGCGGGGTGTGGGAGGTTAGGGGAACAAAGTGGTGGGTATTAGGGAGGGCACGTATTGCATGGAGCACTAGGTGTGGTGCAAAAAACAATGAATACTGTTACACTGAAAACAAATAAAAAAATAATAATATTGCTATGAATATTTGAATAGCTATTCCTGGCTTTCCATTCATCAGTTAAAGTCTCCCTTAGGTGGGATTACTTATGTGCTAGACAATTTTTTCTAAGGTCTTTGCATTTAGAATTCTTCCAAATATATGTGTATATATGCATTATATACACACATATGAATCTACATAGGTACTTATACATTGCATAGACTTATATATTTCTCCACTCGCTGATACTCATGAGTATCTGTCACTTACTACTATCCAACAGGTGAGAATACTGTGGTACCCCTCGTTTTCCTAGTGGTGAAACAGAAAAATAAATACTCAAACTTTCCAGTGATGCTGAACCAATGAGGACAACTGGGTGGGAAGAGTCCAGGGAAGCAGTTTTCTGGGTTAGACTATTTGCTTTTTGCTATTTGGTATTTGCTCGTCTTATATGGAGGAAACTATAAGGAAGAGAGGTGATATGTAGAGGACAGCAAGAAGAGGAGTCGGTCATTCCTCATGAGGATATGTTAAAGGAGGTAAAGGAGAAAGTATGCAATATTAAGTGTATATACACTAATGGTTGGATAACCTGGTAATTGTTTTATATTCCTCATTATATTTAATCTTCATATCCACCCTAGGAAATACCTAGAATTACATCTATTTAATAAGTGAGAAAATTAGGGCAATACAAGGTTAACTAGTATGTCCAAGGATATATTACTCTTAATAAAGATCAAATTTAAGCCTAAGCAATTGTGATTACATAACCCAAGTTTTGCATAGAAGCCCCTAATTGTTTCTCCATACCATGATGGAAAAGAACAGAATTATATTCTGAAGTTCCCAGGCATTCTATAGTGTCCTTAACGATAGATTTGAATGTTATAAAATCAATTTTCTGGTTGCCTTTCCCCTCTGTAGCCAAGAAAAACACAAAATTCAGCTCCAAACTTGCATCGCGTTTTCTAAGCAAGATGTGGTACCTGGCCCAGAAGAGTGTGAGAATGCGCACATGTGTGTATGTGTAACGAAACCTATCATATCAGGGGAAAAACTGGGAATATAAACTGGAGACTGATTTGTTGACCCCAGAAAACTACAAAATACTAGCTGATAAGGTGCCATCACGCCACTATAGAAATGAGTGGGGACAGAACGCTGACAAGACTTGTGTGGTCATCAGCAACTGTGCAAGCATAGATGGAGGGACATTAGAAGGGAGAACCCTCAGGGCATCTAACAAGCATTCACCTCCTTAAAAATGTCTCTAAATACTGTGAAGAGCTCCCTGGGGCATGTGAACTCAGAATCAAAATGAGGAGCTGGTTTTCAAATTAATGAGTCAGCAAAAATGAGCTGCAGTTCAGGTGGAGCTGGAATAGTCTGGGCTCCACGAACAACTTCTTCTTCTTCTTCTTTTTTTTTTTTTTAAGATTTTATTTATTTATTTGACAGAGATCACAAGTAGGCAGAGAGGCAGGGGAAACAGACTCCCTGTTGAGCAGAGATCCGGATGTGAGGCTCGGTCCCAGGACCCTGGGATCATGACCTGATCCGAAGGCAGAGGCTTTAACCCCCTGAGCCACCCAGGCGCCCTCATGAACTTCTTTTTCAAAGCAGCTATAGTGAGATGTAATTAACACACCATATAATTCACTCATTTAGAGTGTACAGTTCCATGCTGTTTAATGTATTTACAGAGTTGTGCGACCATTACTACAGTCCATTTTAGAACATTTTCATCATTCCAAAATGAAAATTCATATCCCATTTCTAACTTACTATCACTAGGAAACAAATCCTCTACTTTCCGTCCCTTTAGATTTGCCTCTTCTGGATATTTCATATGGTAGAATCATACAATATGTCATTCTTGTGACTGACTTCTTTCACTTAGCATGATGATTCCAAGATCCTTTCATACTAGAGCATATATAAATGTTTCATTTCTTTTATTGCTGAGCAATATTCCATTATATGACTATGGCGTATTTTATCTATTCATCAGTTTATGGGTATTTGGGTTGTTAGCACTTTGGGGCTATTATGAAGAATCTGCTATGGATATTCATGTGTGAAGTTTTGGGTGGACACATGTTTTCATTTATCTTGAATGTATCTGAAGGGTTGGATTGCCGAGTAATATGGTAATACTAAGTTTAAACTTCTGAGAAACTGCCAAACTGTTTTCCAAAGTAGTTGTACCATTTTACATTCCCACTATTAATATACAGCATTCCAGTTTCTCCACATCTTCACAAAATGTGGTGATTTATCTTTTTTGCAGCCATTTTAGTGGGTCTGAAAGAGTATCTTGTGCTTTTGAAAAGTTGCAGTTTCCTGGTGGCTGGTGATATTTATGTGCTTATTGGTCATTTGTGTATCTTCCTTGGAGAAATGTCTAGGCAAGTCTGTTGTCTTTTCTTAATAGAATTATTTGTCTTGAGGCACCTGAGTGTCTCAGTCAGTTAAACGTCTGCTTTCAGCTCAGGTCAAGATCTCAGGCTCCTGGAATTGAGCCCCTCATCAAGCTCTCTGCTCAGGAGGAAGTCTGCTTTTCCTTGTCTCTCTTCCTCTGTTCTCTCTCTCTCTCTCACACACACACACACAAATAAGTAAAGAAAATCTTTTTAGATGAAGAATTACTTGTCTTTTTATTATTAAGTTGTAGGAATTCTTTATACTCTTCTAGATGGAAGTTCCTTATCAAATACATCAGTGGCAATTGTTTTTCTTCCATTCTGTGGGTTATCATTTTACTTTCTAGGCACTATCTCGTAAAGCACAAAAGGTTTTAATATTGATGAAGTCCAATTCATCTTTTTTTTTTCTTTTGTTACTTATATGTTTGGTGTTATATCTAGCAAACAATTGTTCAATGCATGGTTATTAGCCCTTCTATTTTCTCATAAATGTTTTATAGTAGTAGCTCTTACATTAAGCCTGTGACCCATCTAAGTTAATTTTTGATTATGTTATGAGGTAGGGGATCCAGATTTCCAAATTTGTTCTTTTGTATATAGAAATCCCATTGAAACAGTACCATTTGTTGAAGAGTCTGTACTTTCTTCATTGAACTGCCTTAGCATTCTTATTAAAATCAGCTTGTCATGAATGTAAGAGTTTATTTCTGAAATCTTAATTCTATTCCATTCAGGTATATGTTTGTCCCTTTAGGAGAACCACACTGGCTTGATTACTGAAGCTTTGTAGTAAGTTTTGAAACTAGGACATGTGAATTATTCAGCATTGTACTCTTTCAAGTTTGCTTTGACTATTCTGGGTGATCCTTGACATTTTCATATGCCACTTGAGAATCAACTTGCTTATTTTTGCAAAAATCTCAGCTGGGATTTTATTAGAGATTACATTGAATCCATAGATCAATTTAGGGAGTTTTGCCATACTAACAAATATTTAGTCTTTATTATATTAATGTGAATAATTCTATTTATCTAGGTCTTCTTAAAATTCTCTGTTATTTTGTAATTTTCAGAGTATTAGCTTTGCATTTTCTTTGTTAAATTTATTTCTAAGTATTTTCCTCTCTATGCTATTGTAAATGGAATGTTTTGTTAATCTCATTTTTAGATTCTTTGTTAGTGTATAGAAATAAAATTGATTCTTTCTTATATTGACATGTCCCCTGTGGCTTCACAAAAATCATTTATTAGTTTTAATAGCTTTTTAGTGTATTCCTTAGTTTTCTAAATAGAAGATGTTGCAATGACATGCAAATAGAGATACTTTACTTTTTCCTTTCCAATTGGGATGATTTTTATTTCTTTATTTAAAAAACACCCATTGTTATTTTTTGCTTAATTGCCCTTACTAGAAGCTTTAATAAAAGGTTAAATCGAAGTGAAGAGAGCAGAAATCTCTGTCTTGTTTCTTAGAGGGAAATTATTCAACCTTCATCATTAAGTGTGCTAGCTGTGAGTTTTTCATAAATGCCCTTTTTCAGGTTGAGAATATGCCCTTCTAGTTGTTGAGGGTTTGGATATTTTGAAAATGGTCTTTCTATATCTCTGGAGATAATCATATGATTTAAAAAAAATTTACCATTATGATTTATTACATTAATTTATTTTCAGTACTAAACCAACCTTGCATTCCTGGGCTTATCCTACTTGCTTATGCTATATTACTCTTTTTTATATGTTGCAGGTTTTCTAGTTTTCTAGTATTTTTTTGAGGATTTTTGTGTTTATGTTCATAAATATATTGGTTTATAGTTTTTTTGTTTGTTTTTGTTTCTTCATGAGGTCATATGGTAATTGTCTTTCCTTGACTAAATTATTTTGTTTAGCATTATGATTATAAATCCATTCATGCATTTATACTATTGCAAATAGCATTCTTCTATATTCTATTGTATTTATATCCACTACATCTTCTCTATGCATTCATCTATCAATGGACACATGGGTTGCTTTCAAAATTTGGCAATTATAAATAATGCTGTGATAAATATAAGGATGCATACATCTTTTTTTTTATATTTAATTTTTAATTTTTTATAAACATATAATATATTTTTATTCCCAGGGGTACAGGTCTGTGAATCTCCAGGTTTACTCACTTCACAGCACTCACCAAAGCACATACCTTCCCCAATGTCCATAACCCCACACCCTTTCCCCCAACCCCCCTCCCCCCAGCAGCCCTCAGTTTGTTTTGTGAGATTAAGAGTCACTTATGATTTGTCTCCCTCCCAATCCCATCTTGTTTCATTTATTCTTCTCCTACCCCCTTAAGCTCCCATGTTGAATCACCACTTCCTCATATCAGGGAGATCATATGATAGTTGTCTTTCTCCACTTGACTCATTTCACTAAGCATGATATGCTCTAGTTCCATTCACGTTGTCGCAAATGGCAAGATTTCATTTCTTTTGATGGCTGCATAGTATTCCATTGTGTATATATACATCTTCTTTATCCATTCATCTGTTGATGGACATCTAGGTTCTTTCCATAGTTTAGCTATTGTGGACATTGCTGCTATAAACATTCGGGTGCACAGGATGCATACATCTTTCCAAATTAATGTTTTTGTATTCTTTGGATAAATACCCAGTAGTGGAATTACTATAACATATAATAACTCTATTTTTAATTTTTTGAGGAAACTCTGTACTATTTTCCAAGTGGCTGTATCAAATTATATTCCCACCAGCAGTGTGTGAGGCTTCCTTTTTCTCTACAACATTGTCAACACTTGTTGTTTCTTGTATTTTTTATTTTAGCCATTCTGATAGGCATAAGATGATATTTTGTTGTAGTTTTGATTTGCCTTTCCCTGATGATAAGTGATATTGAACATCTTTTTGTGTATCTGTTGGCCATCTAGATGTCTTTTTTTGGAGAAATGTCTCTTCATTTATTCTGCCCATTTTTAATTGGACTCTGCTTTTTTCTTGTGTTGAGTTGTGTAATTCTTTATATATTTTGGATACTAAGCTTTTTGAGAGATACCATTTTTCCCATTCAGTAGGTTGTTATTATTGTTATTATTATTATTATTATTATTATTATTATTCTTTTGCTTTGTTGATAGTTTCCTTTGCTGTGTGGAAGCTTTTTATTTTGGTATAGTCCCAGTAGTTTATTTCTGCTTTTGTTTCCCTTGCCTTAGGAAATATATCTCTTGTAGGATTTTTAGTTCCTTAATTCATTTTGAGTTTATTTTTGTGTGTGATTTAACAGAATGTTTCAGTTTTATTCCTTTGCATGTGGTTGTCCAGTTTTCTTAACACCATTTTTTGAAGAGACCATCTTTTTCCCATTACATATTCTTGCCTTGTTTGTTAAAAATTAATTGACCATATAAGCATGAGCTTATTTATGAGCTCTCTATTCTGTTGACTTATATGTTTATTTTTGTGTTAGTACCATGATGTTTTGATTACTACAGATTTTTAGTAAATTTTGAAATCTGGGATTGTGATACCTCCAGTTGTGTTTTTCTTTCTCAATACTGCTTTGACTATTGGGTGTCTTTTGTGGTTCCATCCAAGTTTTATTGCTATTTGTTATAAGTCTCTGAAAAATGCTGTTGATATTTTGATAGGAATTGTATTAAAACTGTAGATTGCTTTGGGTGGTACAGATTTTTTAAAAAATAATATTCATTCTTCTAATCCAGGAGCATGGAATATCTTTCCATTTGTATTGTTTTCAAATATTTCCCTGTTGTTTTATAGTTTTCAGAGACAGATCTTTCACCTTGGTCAAGTTTATTTATAGATATTTTAGTATTTTTGGTGCATTTGTAAATGGGATTGTTTTCTTCATTTCTCTGTTAGTTCATTATTAGTGTATACAAATATAAAGGAATTCTTTATATTGATTTTGTATTCTGGGATTTTACTGAATTCATATCTCTGTTGTAGTAATTTTTTGGTGGAGTCTTTTGGGTTTTCTCTATATAGCATCATGTGATTTGTAAATAGTGAAAGTTTTACTTCTTTCTTTTCAATTTGGATGCCTTTTCTTTTTCTTGTCTGATTGCTGTGGCTAAAACTTCCAGTACTTGGTTCAATTAGAGTGATGCAAGTGGTCATCTTTGTCCTGTTCCTGAACTTAGAAAGAAAGTTTTCTGTTTTTCACCTTTGGGTATGATGTTATCTGTGGGTTTTTTCCTTCCTTCCTTCCTTCCTTCCTTCCTTCCTTCCTTCCTTCCTTCCTTTTTTTCTTTTTTTCTTTTTTAAGAATTTTTATTTATTTGACAGAGAGTGAGAGAAGGAGAGCACAAGTAGGGGGAGCAGCAGAGGGAGAGGGGGAAGCCCTGCCCCTACTGGGCAGGGAGCCCAATGTGGGACTCGATCCCAGGACCCTGACATAAATCTGTGGGTTTTTCAAATAGGACCTTTATTATGTTGAGGTATGTAACCTCTAAACCTGCTTTATTGAGGGTTTTTATCATGAATAGATGTTGTACTTTGTCAAATGCTTTTTCTGCATCTGTTGAAATGATCATATGGTTTTATCTTTTCTCTTGTTTATGCAGTGAATCACATTGATTTGCAAATATTGAACCACTGTTGCAATGCAGGAACAAATCCCACTTGACTAAGGAAGATGATTTATTAAATATATTATTATATTCAGTTTGCTAATACTTTATTGAGGATTTTTGCATCTGTTTTCATTAGAGAACTCTCTTTTGATAATGTCTTTTTCTTTTTTGGTATCCAGGTAATGCTGACCTCATAAAATGAATTTCAAAGCTTTCTTTCCTCTTCTATTTTTTGGAAAAGTTTGAGAAGACTAGGTATTAAATCTTTTTAAAATGTTTAATAGAATTCACCTATGAATATGTCTGGTCCTGGACTTTCACGTGTTGGGAGTTTTTAAGTACTGATTCAATTTCATTGCTGGCTATTGGTTTGTTCAAATTTTCTGTTTTCCTGAATCTCTTTTGGCAGGTTATATATTTTTAGGAATTTATCCATTTCTCCTAGTCCGATTTGTTGACATAGTTTTTCATAATATTCTTTTGTAATCCTTTGTATTTCTGAGTTATCAGTTATTTCTACTCTTTCATTTCTAATTTTGAGTCCTCTCTCTCTCTCTTTTTTTCTTTTATGAATCTGACTAAAGTTTATCAATTTTGTAGATCTTTTCAGAGAACAAGCTCTTGGTTTTATCTGTTTTTTGTTTTGTTTTGTTTTTGTTTTTTAGTTTTTATTTCATTTATTTCTGCTTTAGTTTTTATTATTCCCTTCCTTCCACTGGTTTAAGATTTTGTTCATCCCTTTTATAGTCGTTCAGATGTAAGGTTAGGTTACTTATTTGAGATTTTACTTACTCCTTGAGGTAGGCCTCTGTTCCTATAATCTTTCTTAGAACTGCCTCTGCAGGGTTATTTTGAGGACTAATTGATTTTTTGCATGTAAAACTGTCACAACAGTGCCATTTTGTAGGTTTAAGTGCCATATAAGTGTTTTCCATTATTATTAATTAAGGAAATATCATTTATTTTTAACCCAAAGATATTGGGGGAAAAAATCTCAGGAAAAGATGATAAAAGGGAATATATTAAGCAAGGGGATGAGGGATGGACAAGGAGCTCTATCTTTTTTATTTTTATGTTCTTTCCCTCTGTGATAATTTGTAAAAACAATTGTTGTATACTGTACCAGCCAACCTTGCACTTTTGTCTCAGATTTAGACAATATTGATTTCCCTACTGCATCTGTTTATCTCATGCATTGAAATGACCAGTGAATGTTAATCCAAAGGTTATTTTGAAAGGTAGACTTCCAGGCTTTTCAAAATTTTACTGAGTGAATCAAAGAGCTAGTGTGATTGGAATCATGAATTATAGCTCAGCATTTGTCACCTTGCTGTAGAGTTATAGCCAATGAGCATCATTCCTTGGCTGCATTTTGGGGGACAGATACTGGTCCTTGTGTTATACTAAGGAGTGCCTGGGGAACTGGGCTTCCATTTCCTCAAAAATAATGGTAATATTAATAATGCAATACTGTGACCAGACATGAATGACTAATATTTTCTTAATCATATACAAAATGTTATTAGAAGCATATCTAGAAATCTTTTTTTTACTAATTTTTGATATAAAATATAAACAAAATTAATCTGCTTACTGTGAAAATACACTTTCAAGATGGATCTCCTGTCCTCCTATATTAAACCCCTTCTATATGGAAAATCTAGGGCTACCTGCTGGCTGGATACCTTGATGAATGATGACTTTGTAATGATTTATAAGAAGAGGAAGCTAAGAGTCTGCTGGAGCTTTCCAAGAACTGGGCTCTCTCTGTTCATATGTCTAATGTTCCTGCTATACAAGTAACCTTTAGTTCAGGTTTACAAATATCTACTTGTTTTAAGACAAGGATTTAGAATCATTCATTTTATTTTTAACTAACCCTAAGAGAAGGCAAAAAGCCATGTGGTCTGAAGAAAAAGAAAAATCTGTACTGAGATTTGGTTTCTATCTCTGACCAACTGGGGTGCGAACTTGATAGGGTACCCTTAAAATTTTTGTTTTATGAAATTAGTGCATAAGTCAGTCTGAATCTAAATGCAAAGCGATAGACTGTAGGAGCTGGTACATTGGCACATCCAGGGGAGGGGAGAAAGACTTGACTGGGAATGGGGAACTGACCAAGCATATTTAATCAGTTTTGGCAACAAGTTATCTTCTCCTTAGGAGTAGAGGCTCCAGGCAAAGATTTGTAGACTGATTATCAAGTTAAGAACCCAGTAACTGGGGAAATAAGAACCAATATCAGAGAGACACTTGCATTTTGGAGAAGAAATTTAAACAGCCCTTTTTCATAAGACATTTCCTTGAGAAAAGGCTGACATGGTAATCATTCATTAAACTACTGGGTGGTTCTTTGTATTTCCCTTCCTAGGGCCTAGAGCCTGGAATTGGGTCAGACAGTGAGAGGAAAAGCTAAAGTGACGCTTATTTCTAAGTTTAGAGACATTAGAAGTGCAGAAAGCTAGAAAGCCTTCACAGAAAGTTACTTCCTTGAATGTCTGTTTTCCTCCTGGAGCTTCCTTGTAAAGCAGTCTTAGGTCACAGGACTTATGATAATAATTACTGTATAGGATTATGATGGGATTGGATTAGGACATCTAGGTAGAAAATCTGACACACAATAGATGCTCAAAAATAAATATCACTTATTTTGAACTCACTTGAAGGATGTTCCTAACTCTTAATTTTCTCAATTTTTTCTTAATCTCTGTCACAATTTTTTTCCATTGTTTTGTCCAAGCTGCTCAGCCAAGTAAAAATTTTCCCTCATAATTCAACCATCAGTACTTCATGGAATTTAAAATTAACAGATGTTTTTAACCACAAATTCAACTTTTAAGATTCCTTCCCCCCACCCAATGTTATAAGAAATGTATGTGTAAAGTATCTACTTACTTGGAGACAAGAAGAACCAACTTAAAAATCAGTTAGTAGGTGTAAGGTTAAATATGTGATGGTACACTTACAAAGTGAAATACCATGCCATCTCTAAAATGAGCAGAGTACTTTCTATAAGTTGATATTATATGTAGCGGAGATAAAAGGGTGGAAAAGAAAAGGGTCATTTGTTCTATGTTTGTACACAATTATTTTATAGAAGAATATGAAATACTTTTTTTAAAAGTACAGTACATGTAGGGGGTGGTTTAACTATATCAGCAGTTAGTAAAGAAATTTAATTTTCACTTTATATTTTAATTCACAGATTAAAAAAATGAAGAGAAATTTGGGTTGACCTGAGGCACAAATGCAATAATACTTTCTTTACTATGTGTTTTTTTTCTTTAAATAATTGAAATATTTCAGCTATGAAAAAAGTATAGAACCAAAGTAACAAAAACTATACAATGCCAGACATAATTATTAGCATCTTAGCATTTTCCATCTTGGTATCAAATCTTATTTATAAACAAACAAATACATAAACAAAACTGTTCTATTGGATTTTACCTTTTCTGTGTTATTTTAGCTTCTCCTCTGGAATCATTATCCTAAAGTGGTGTACTTTTCTCTCACCCATGTTGTTTAATCTTTTGATGTTTAATCTTTACAACTCTTTGTTGTAAGTATCATTATCATTGAGGCCTACAAGATGTAGTAACTGCTACATTCATTGTAAATGATGAAGCTTAAATTCAGGCTCTGGGTAGTCTGCCTTAGCCTGCAGGTATATTCTACTAAGAAGTGATTATACTTTTTCCTGTAAGTGAATTTATTTTATCTAAAACTTACTGTTATGACTTGAATTGTGCCTCCCCAAAAGATGTTTCTAATCCTCCAGTATCTATGAATGTGACCTTATTTGGAAATAAGGTATTTGTAGATGTAATCACGTTAAGATGAGGTCACACTTGATTAGGATGGGCACTAATTCAATATGACTCGTATTCTTATAAGGAGAGAAGAGACACAGACAGGCATAGAGGGAAGAAATCCATGTGAAGACGGAGGCAGAGACTGGAGTGATGTAGTTGCAAGTCAATAGACACCAAAGATTGATAAGAACTAGCAGAAGTTAAGGGAAAGGCGTGAACAGATTCTTCCCTAAATCCCTGATAGAGAACATAGTCGTGCTGACACCTTGATTTTAGATTTCTAGCCTCTAGAACTATGACATAAAATAAGTTTCTACTGTTTTAAGACATTATAGTTTATAATACTTTTTTACAGTGATCCTAGGAAATAATACACTTATTCATTGAATAAATATGTGTTGAGCAACTTAGGAAGACAAGAATATGGATTTTTGAACCAAATTTCCTAGGTCTAGATCCTAGTTCTCCTGCTAACTAATTGCAAGATTTGGGGCAACTTATTAACCTCTGTCTGCTTCAGTTATTGAGTTATTAAGAATGACTTATATCTTTGCTGTTAATATAAAAAAGTGAAAGGAATAAAGTAATAAAAATAAAAACATATTTTAAAAGTATGTAAAACAAGGAGACTATATAGATTATCAAAAAACTAAAACAGAATACTAACAGTGAATAAATTAACAACAGTGAATAAATTTATCTGATCAATAAATATAAAGAGGCAAGAATATTAGAAATGAAGAGACCCATAGCTACAGATATAGAATTTTTTAGATCTTAAGATAATCCTATTGACAGTATTATGAAAGTACGTTTACAAATTTAAATAAGAACAAATATTTTCTAGTATATAGATGACAGATATCAACCAAAGTAGAGGATCAAGAAATCTAAATACACCAAAAAAAAAAAAAAAGATATTGAACTGATAATCACATTACTTCTCTAAAAGACCAGTTCCAGACATTTTTACAAACTCATTTGCCAACCTTTTGAAAAACAAGAATAATGATTGCAGAAAGAGGTAATTGTCTAGGATAGCATTGATGACAAAGTTGTCCAGGACAACACAATCAAGATAATAACATGCAATTTTACTTTTGAGCAGTGATGCAGATATTCTAAGTGAAATACAAACACATTACCTAAATATTACCTAAATAGTAAGGGGATGATATGCCAGAAATGTGAGGATAGTTTACCATCAAAAAATATAAAACATACCTGCAGACTGGTTTTCTGGAAAACGTCTTAAGAGCATCTCCATAAATGAACATATATTAACATTTAAAAAAATGATCTCTATTAAAATGATGTATCAAAATCTTATTGAAAATACACTTAATAATTAAACTTCATAATCTTTTTCATAAGCAAATTGTGTCTCTTCTATGAGCTTTATTACCTTACATTTATTGCTAGATGGTGTGGAATCTTTTATTTCTTTGTGTTGTCTAATTATTTCATAGCATATGCAAATGATTTTTATATATAGGTCTTTTATTCACTCATTTTGCTGAAATATCTTAGTTTATTGACTATGTATACATAGAAAAAGGAACTTTAGCTCCCATTTTAATATGTTTTTTTTTCTTATCTTATTGCATTAACTAGTGCTATTAATGATGACAAGTATACTCAACTCATTTCTAATCAACAATGAAATGTTACTGGCAGTTTGTAGGCGGTTCACTATGAATGACTGATGATCAAATAAAATAATACTCCCAGTAATAATCAGAGTAATACAAATTAAAATCACAGCACATACCAGTGCTGTGAGTTGAGGGAGACTGATGAATCACAGACCTGTATCACTGAAACAAATAATACACTGTATGTTAATTTTAAAAAATCATAAAAAAAATAAAAAATACAGAGACACCATTTAACTCACATCTAATTTAAAAATATGACAGTTCCAAGTGGTCATAAAAGTATAGAAAATCATGAAATTGCAGTGACAGGAGTATAAATTATATATATGCTTAGAGCAGTAGTTCTCAAAATATGATTCCCAGAACAACAGAATCAGCATCACTTGGGAAGTTGTTAGAAAGGCAAATTCTTGGGACACCTGGATGGCTCAGTGGGTTAAAGCCTCTGCCTTCAGATCAGGTCATGATCCAAGGTCCTGGGATCAAGCCCCACATCAGGCTCTCTGCTTGGCAGGGAGCCTGCTTCCCCCTCTCTCTATGCCTGCCTCTCTGCCTACTTGTGATCTTTGTCAAATAAATAAATAAATAAGATCTTAAAAAAGGACAAATTCTCAGGCCTCATCCCAGATCTGTTAAATCAGAAACTCTGGGCTCGGGGACCAGAAATCTGTTTCAATAAGCCTTCCTTATCCTTGTCCCAATTATATTGGGACAATCGTAAGTTCCTGACTTACAAGAACAAGCTAGTAAGTTATTTGACACTATCTGACAAGGAGGAAGGTATACCAGTTCTTAGTATAGACCCTAGAGAAACTCATGGATCTATGTAAGGAACATGAAGCAAAAAGTTTAGACTACATTGTTAGTGATAGTATAAAATTGAAAATTTTATTGTAATTGGCCTTCAGTAGGAAAATGGATAAACTGCAATACCATCAAAGAAAAGGATACTACATGGCTCTTGGAATGAATGAATTAAAGTGAGTAAATCTCATTCAGTTAAAAGTAATTTTAAATGATAAAGCTTTTGATCTTGATGAAATCCCAATAGTTCATTTTTGCCCTTGCTTCCCTTGCCTTTGGCGTTGTTCCTAGGAAGATGTTGCTGCGGCTGAGGTCAAAGAGGTTGCTGCCTGTGTTCTCCTCAAGGATTTTGATGGATTCCTTTCGCACATTGAGGTCCTTCATCCATTTTGAGTCTATTTTTGTGTGTGGTGTAAGGAAATGGTCCAATTTCATTTTTCTGCATGTGGCTGTCCAATTTTCCCAGCACCATTTATTGAAAAGGCTGTCTTTTTTCCATTGGACATTCTTTCCTGCTTTGTCGAAGATTAGTTGACCATAGAGTTGAGAGTCTATTTCTGGGCTCTCTATTCTGTTCCATTGATCTATGGGTCTGTTTTTGTGCCAGTACCATGCTGTCTTGATGGTGACAGCTTTGTAATAGAGCTTGAAGTCCGGGATTGTGATGCCACCAACGTTGGCTTTCTTTTTCAATATCCCTTTAGCTATTCGAGGTCTTTTCTGGTTCCATATAAATTTTAGAATTATTTGTTCCATTTCTTTGAACAAGATGGATGGTACTTTGATAGGAATTGCATTAAATGTGTAGATTGCTTTAGGTAGCATAGACATTTTCACAATATTTATTCTTCCAATCCAGGAGCATGGAACATTTTTCCATTTCTTTGTGTCTTCCTCAATTTCTTTCATGAGTACTTTATAGTTTTCTGAGTATAGATTCTGTGTCTCTTTGGTTGGGTTTATTCCTAGGTATCTTATGGTTTTGGGTGCAATTGTAAATGGGATTGACTCATTAATTTCCCTTTCATCAAGATCAAAAGCTTTTGCACAGCAAAGGAAACAGTTAACAAAATCAAAAGACAACTGACAGAATGGGAGAAGATATTTGCAAATGACATATCAGATAAAGGACTAGTGTCCAGAATCTATAAAGAAAACTTAGCAAACTCAACACCCAAAGAACAAATAATCCAATCAAGAAATGGGCAGAGGACATGAGCAGACATTTCTGCAAAGAAGACATCCAGATGGCCAACAAACACATGAAAAAGTGCTCCATATCACTCGGCATCAGGGAAATACAAATCAAAACCACAATGCGATATCACCTCACACCAGGCAGAATGGCTAAAATCAACAAGTCAGGAAATGACAGATGTTGGCGAGGATGCGGAGAAAGGGGAACCCTCCTACACTGTTGGTGGGAATGCATGCTGGTGCAACCTCTCTGGAAAACAGCATGGAGGTTCCTCAAAATGTTGAAAATAGAACTGCCCTATGACCCAGCAATTGCACTATTGGGCATTTACCCTAAAGATACAAATGTAGTGATCCAAAGGGGCACGTGTACTCGAATGTTTATAGCAGCAATGTCCACAATAGCCAAACTATGGAAAGAACCTAGATGTCCATCAACAGATGAATGGATCAAGAAGATGTGGTATATATACACAATGGAATACTATGCAGCCATCAAAAGAAATGAAATCTTGCCATTTGTGACAACATGGATGGAACTAGAGCGTATCATGCTTAGCGAAATAAGTCAAGCGGAGAAAGACAACTATCATATGATCTCCCTGATATGAGGAAGTGGTGATGCAACATGGGGGCTTAAGTGGGTACGAGAAGAATAAATGAAAGAAGATGGGATTGGGAGGGAGACAAACCATAAGTGACTCTTAATCTCACAAAACAAACTGAGGGTTGTTGGGGGGAGGGGGTTTGGGAGAAGGGGGTGGTATTATGGACATTGGGGAGGGTATGTGTTTTGGTGAGTGCTGTGAAGTGTGTAAACCTGGTGATTCACAGACCTGTACCCCTGGGGATAAAAATATATGTTTATAAAAAATAAAAAATTATATTAAAAAAATGATAAAGCTATACTACAGAGTGCTACTTACGAAAAGTGAAAACTTATTGAATGTTCAATGTATGCTAAGCACTATCTAAAATTCTTTATGCATATTTCCACATTTAATTCCCCAAGCATCTGAGAGAAAATAGAATTAGATCCATATTTGAAAATGAGGAAAGGTTGGTACAGAGAAGTTAAGCAACATATCTAAAGTCACATAACTAGTAGGGACAGCCTGACTTTGGAGCCTGAGCTCTAATTGATAATGTCTCTTCCTATGGAAAATGAATCATTGATCCTAAGTCATAACAATGTAAAACAGGATCATATTATTAATGAATAACAACCAAAATCAGAAGAGTAGTTACTTCTGAGGAGAGAAGGGAGAGGGAGTAGGTCCTGGGAAGGTTTAAACTCGATTGGAAATGTTTCATTACTTAAACAAATTTTGAACTAAAAAGAGCAAAATATTAATATTTTATTTAAAAAATGATCCATTCAATGCACAAACTTTGTTTATACTATAAAATGCTTAATATTTCTAATTAAGAAATACTTCATCTATCATGGCACAGGAGGCTTCTCAATGAAGTTTTTAAAATTGGACATTAAACACATTTTTAATTTAAGAACTCAGAAAAATTCATGAAGTAACTTTCAAATCACACAGATTTATGACCTGAGACAAAGTTATTGAAAGAAATACATCCATGGAAAATAAGAAATAGTTTTGTAAGTAATTTCTTCAGCGAGGTTCAACTGTTATTAAATATTCTGGGCATAGAGATAACTAGAAGGTTTTGCTTAGTGGCCAGTGATATTCTCAATTTATTTTATGCTTTGAAATTTAATTTAAAAATTAAGATTTTTATGTTTGTAGTATCCAACATGAAGGCAGTATCTGGATTACTTCTTAACGATATCAGCCATTCTTAGAAAATAGTTCTGAGCAAGAGATGACTCACTTTGTGTAGTTCCAAACAGACCAGAGCAGATTTTAGATTATCTACCATTATCACTAACTAATAGAGGCCAAGCTATTCCTACCTTCACATAATCAGATCTTAAGCATTGTGTGTCCTGCCATCAGTCACAGTCAGATGTAGACAGAGTAAGATGAACATCATCCGTTCTCCTTGTCGTGCTCATCCATCACTGCCTTGGGAGAATTCCATAGAGCCTAAGGAGGAATTGTAAGTAGTGAACAAAATGAACCCAGAATGAGAACCTAGAAGAAATATGTGCTTGTCCCAACTATGTTATAAAAATAATAGAATTTTAGGATGTTAGCTTTAAAGGGACCTCAAAGATCATCTTGCCCAGTGCCGTCATTTTAAAGATGAGATTCAGAGTGAGGAAGTGACTTGGACAATGCCATATCCAACCCATCATTGATTATTTATTGAGGAACAGATGAACTGAAGCGAGAGATGTGCTCACATACAGATCCTGGACTCAGAATCTTGGATATTCTACGGAAGAGTGGGACTGTGTCTGGGGCCAATCAATATCTCTCACTGTTCTTCTAATTTTCAGTATATTAAATAGGGTATAGTGAACCCCCTACCCTCCACTTAGGTTTACCATGAGGTTAGAACAAAATAGAGGTATTTCCTCACTTACCTCTGCTTTGTTTTTGGTCTTACTTGTCACTCTTCTATTTTTGTTTTATTAATCCCACTTCGTAAGATAAACTCTTGTTACCACCATGTCTTTAGAAGATCACAGGAAACATTAAATCTAAATGTAGATGTCATCTTTTCTAAAGATTAAATGTTATACAAATATAAGGGGTAATTTGGAGTGGCTTATCTATTGTTTGATAGACTGTTCCTTGCCCTATTTGGCCATTGTAAGGAAATCGTGTGTGTGTGCACATGTGTATCAAGTGTGAACAAAGTAGAGGCAGGTGGGGAGGGAAAGACGAATGAAGCCTGGATGGACAATAGCAATTTGGAGACGTAGCCTAAAAAGGAGACAGTACAAGAAGGCTTTAATTGGAAAACAAACTATCAGTTGCATAATCTAAGCAGAAACCAACTCTGACCAAATTGCTCATACAGTGATAAAAAATAGGTTTGAATGTACTAAGCCTCTTTTACCCAAACCCAACTTCACTTGCCATCATATATAATCAAGAAATAACTCAGTAGGCATCTTTCCTATGTCATAATATAATGTGTGGTTCTTGAAAACATGACTGATACAAACCTGTAAGGATGCTAAATGCCATGTCACTTGTCACTAGTAGAACTGAGCTCCCAGTCAACCCATTCCATGTGACCCAGTCATCAGGGGGCCTAACCAGAGGTCTGTACTTCTCAAAATGGGGATCCTACTCAGGTGTTAAACTGAGGCCAGAAAGCCCCCTAATGAGTATTTGTGAAGTGTTAACTTTAATTGACAATTTAGGGAAGGAAGATACTAAATTATTTAACAAACGGTTTAAAGTATCTTGGGGATATCCTACAGTCGAATGCAAAACCAGCATACTTACAGAAAAAAGAATGATTAAAAGAAGTTTCCCATACCATGTGCTTGAGGTAATCTCATAGGGCCTTGGGTCTGTACCTTTGTCATCTGTGCTATAAAGGAGATGTGTCCTTAATACCTTCACCTTATCATGTACCAGGCATTGGATGAAAGTTGTCCTCTGGGAGGAGCTGTGTCCCTAGTAAGACAGACATGGCTTTCTTGGGTTGAAGTCAAATTCTGTAGAGAAACTCAAGTGTTAGGCATCAGCTATCAACTATCTGCAGTTGGAGTAATGAGGAATCTGGGCTGCACACACCACAGACCCCCCATATCCTATCTGCTAGCTGCTCCCTATACTTACCCTGTAACACAAATCTGTGGTGAGAATTAAAAGGACTCAAGTCTAAGTGTGCTGTGCAAACACATGCCCCCTGAAAGGGCAGCTGATTATTCCAATAAGAATCATCTAAGGTCTTAAAGGGCTGGATTAAATTCAGAAGCAAGTCCACACAGAAAAAAAAACACAGGAAAAGCCAAATGACCATCTCCCTCAATCACATTATTATTATTATTTTTATTTTATTTAACGAATAGTATAATATTGGTTTCTGGAGTAGAATTTGTATTTACATACAACACCCAGTGCTCATCACAAAAAGTACCTTCCTTAATACCTGTTTATCCCATTCCCCTACCTACCTCTCTCCATCAGCCCTGAGTTTGTTCTGTAGCATTGAAAGTCTCTTATGGTCTATTCCCTTCCCTCCCTTTCCCCCTCTTCCCCATATGTTCATGTTTTCTGTCTTAAAATTCATGTGAGTGAGATCATATGGTATTTGTCTTTTTCCAACTGACTTATTTCACTCAGCATAATACCTTCTAGCTCCATCCATGTCATTGCAAATGACAAGATTTCATTTTTTAAAAGATTATTATATATAGAGGGAGTATGTGTGAGCATGAGCAGGAAGGGCAGAGGGAGGGGGGAGAATCCCAAGCAGACTCCACCTGAGCACAGAGACTGATATGGGGCTTTATCCCATGTTTCATTATTTTTGGTGCCTGAGTAATATCATGTTATGCGTGCGTGTGTGTGTGTGTGTGTGTGTGGGTACACATACATATACGCTACGTCTTCTTTATCCATTCCTCAGTCGAAGGGCATTTGAGCTCTCTCCATGTTTGGCTATTGTTGATAATGCTGCTATAAACGTGGGAGTGCATGTATCCTTTGAATCTGTATCTCCGTATTCTTTGGGTAAATACTAGGTAATCAATTGCTGGGTCATAATATAGTTTTCTATCTTTAACTTTCTGAGGAAACTTCATATTGTTTTTTCAGAGTGGCTGCACCAGTTTGCATTCCCATCAACAGTGCAAGAGAGTTCCCTTTCCCCCAACATGCTCACCAACATCTCTTTTTGTTTCTTGTGTTGTTAATTTTAGCCATTCTGACAGGTGTGAGGTGGTATCTCATTGTGGTTTTGATTTGTATTTCCCTGACGCTGAGTAATGTTAAGCATCTTTTCATATGTCTGTTCTGGATGTCTTCTTTGGGAAAATGTCTATTCATGTCTTCTGCACATTTCTTAACTGGAATACTTGTTTTTTGGGCGTTGAGTTTGATAAGCTCTTTATTGTCGGATACTAACCCTTCATCAGATATGTCATTTTCAATTATCTTCTCCCATTCTGTAAGCTGTATTTTATTTTTTGTTGATTGTTTCCTTCACTGTGCAAAAGGTTTTTATCTTGGAGTCCCAATAGTTAATTTTTGCTTTTGTTTCCTTAGCCTCATGTGACATGTCCAGTAAGAAGTTGCTATGCCTGAGGGCAAAGAGGTTTCTACCTGTGTTCTCCGTTAGGATTTTGATATTTCTTGTCTCACATTTAGGTCTTTCATCCTTTTTTTTTTTTTTTTTTAAGATTTTATTTATTTATTTATTTGACAGAGAGAAATCACAAGTAGATGGAGAGGCAGGCAGAGAGAGAGAGGGAAGCAGGCTCCCTGCTGAGCAGAGAGCCCGACGCGGGACTCGATCCCAGGACCCTGAGATCCTGACCTGAGCCGAAGGCAGCGGCTTAACCCACTGAGCCACCCAGGTGCCCCTCTTTCATCCATTTTGAATTGATTTTTGTGTGTGGTGTAAGAAAGTGGTCCAGTTTCATTCTTCTGCATGTTGCTGTCAAGTTTTCCCAACACTGTTTGTTGAAGAGAACTTTTTTCCCATTGGATAGTCTTTCCTGCTTTGTCGATTAGTTGACTATATAGTTCTGGGTCCAGTTGTGGGTTCTCTATTCTGTATTCTGTGTTTTTGTGCCAGTTCCATACTGTCTTGATGACCACAGGTTTGTGATATAGCTTGGTCTAGAATCCCTGATGCCCCCAGTCGTTTTCTTTTTCAGGATTGTTTTGGCTATTTGGAGTCTTTTGTGGTCCCATACAAATTTTCAGATTGTCAGACACATTATTTTTATTTCAGGGTGCTAAGATTGTACTTAATGATAGGGATATTTGGGTGAGAAAATCCTTTCCCTTCTTTATTTACTCACCTGTGTAATACAATGATCATAAAATTGATCCTGGTAGTTAGAATTCATAATACTATTGTTTAGGAATAAAAATTTCCCAACCAAATGGTCTTTTTTCTTTTCTTTTCTTTTCTCTCTTTTTCTGTTTTCTTTTCTTTTAAGGTTCTTTCATCTGTTTTCTTCCAGGAAAAAAAATGGAGGAGAATGTACTTTAAAATGCTTAAGAACATTTTCTTTATGTAAAAATCTAGTGTTTCAAGGTTAAAAGAATGTGAGGATATATCTTCTTTCTTAATTTGAAAAGTTCAAAAACTTAGAATTTTAAAAAGCTTAAAATGTCACTTAGGTATGTGGTTAGGTGTAACCCAAACACCTGATGCTAAATGCTGTTATACATGCTGTCTTCATAGAACCCTTCTTGATTGTACTCATCTCAATTCTGAATTATTTTTTTCTCTTTTTTTTCACTTATTTTATGGGGCTAGGGCAGCATAAGGAGGGGTAAGGTTAAGCTTAGAGATATATAATAAAGCAAACCAAGGTATTACTAAAAAAAATACAAGGTAGCTTATATTTAAACAAATGGTGAAGTACCATGAATTAAGGGCAGAAAACATTAACTTACATGCACCTGAAGTTCAGAGAATAAAGTTAGGGGATGGGAAAGAAAAAGAAAAAAAAAAGCCTCATAAAACTAACACAAGAAAGGAAAATCACTCCATTTATTTGGATTTGGTATTACTCATGGTTACAAGCAGATACCAAAAGTAAACATTTTCAGAAAGGCAATAGTAGAGGACAGAATTTGGAGGAAACACATGAAATTATTAAAAGTAAATTATTACATGGATTCTGGATTTACTTTTATCTGATTTCTTAATTTCCGCTCTTAGAATTATCAGTTCCATATTATTTTTAAATTTTAAAATCATTTTCATCACCCAGAAACCACTGAATTATATTCAGTAACCTGAAGCTCTGTTTCTAATTTTCAGAGAGAAATAATTAATGCTATCACCAGAATCTTCCTTGTTACTGTTCTTTCGGGCCCAAGCAGAGCCCATCATCAATTACAGCCTGCATCAGTTAGCAATTGCTGTGAGAAAACAAAGCAAACAAGACAAATAAAACAAAAAACTTAGAATCTGTGGTGGTGAATTATATAGTGTGTCTACTTTCATAAGCTTAGCTAGGCTTGAAACATGTATCCCAGGTCTCCCTTTGTTGGGGGATTCCAGGGCAGGGTGGACAATGAGAGACATGTTGCTCAAGATGTGGAAGGTACAAGTTAAACCAACTCCTTTGGGTGGCCAGAAGCTTGGTGTGGAACCTAGGGCACTGTCACAACACACCCACATTGCTCCTTACCTCCTGGATCACATGGTTGGAGTGATAAGCCCCAGGCTGGTCTCTTATCTCTTTATCTTCTTACTACGACACCCTCCAGCTTTCCTGAATCTGAGCCAGATAAGTGCTCAGCTCTTCCTGCAAGGACACCCCTGTCTTCTAAGTTGGAGGTTTGGAGGGATGAGCAACTGAGGCTGGTCCCAGTCCACCCTGCTCACCCCCACACGTTCCAGCCTATTTTGGCTTCCCCTGCTCCCCACTCATTTTCTTTTCCCAAGTGCCTGCTCTTTGAAAGCAGCACTAGATATATAAACAACCTCATGCAGAAAGTATCGCCAGCTTTCACAGTTGCTCTAGGTCAGATCCCTAAAATTTTCCTCTTTTCCTTCCTTACTTTCTGTTTTATAGCTACTATAATTTTTGTTTGACCAAATCTTGTCTAATGCAGAATTTGGAACTAGAAATTGTTCTAGATAAAAATGGGTGACAGGAAAATATGAGAAAGTATGTGGTTAGACATCACTAAATGGGTAGAAAATACATATAAATTTGTTTCCAATTCAAATGCTCACCAAAGAGCAACGAGGATATTCATAATCAAGTGGGTAAGATGATTCATCCTGTGGACATCAGTCAGCCTATTTGCCTAGTTACCCATTCTTCCCATGGGCTCATGAAAAAAAGTGGCCATAATAGCAGGGATGATCATGCATTGGCTCAGCAACATGGTTTTTCCACTTATCAGGGCCAACTGGCTGCATTCACTGCTGAGTAGCCAATCTTCCAATAACAAATATCAACACTGAGTCCCGGTTGGGGTAGCATTCTCTGAGTGGATAAACCAGACACCTGGTGGAAACTTGATTATATAGGACCAATTCCATCATGGAAGGGGCAGCACTTTGCTCTCATTGGAATAGATACATTGGATATGGACTTCTCGTCTCTGTTCATAATGCTTCTGCCAAAACCAACATCCCTGGATTTATGGAATATCCTATGCACTGTCATAGTATTTCACACATGATTCTGACCAATGAAGTATGGCATTGTGGCCCTTCTCATGAAATTCACTGGCCTTACCACCCTCCCCATGGCCCTGAAGGAGCTGATTTTACAGATTGATAGAATGGCTTTTGAAATCTCAGAAACACTTCCAGTGTTTGCTGGAATGGCACCACCTGGCAGGGCTAGGAAATGTCACACAGGATGTTAATGCTCTTAATCAGTGACCAATATATGGTAATATGTCTACTACAGACAGATTCATGGGTGTGATTATAAAGGAATGGCTGTGGAAATTTATCTTCTTACTACGACACCCTCATATTAGATAAGCAAAAATTTTTGCTTCCCCTTCCTGAAACTTTGGGCTCTGGTGGTCTAGAAGGTAGTTTCCAAGAGGAGAATACTTTGACCAGAAGAGACAACAATGGTTCAGTCAATAGTTAAACTGGAAATTGAAACTGTCTACTGGATGCTTTGGGCTTTTTACACCAGTAATCAATAGGCAGAAAAGAGGGATATTTGTATTGGCTGGGATAATTGATTCTGATTATTAAGGGAAATTGAGTTGCTACTTCACAGAGGGGGTAAACAAAGCTCTGTTTGGAATATAGATGGTATCTCTGGAGTGCCACTTAGTATTCCCATAACCTATGATTAAAGCCCCTGGAAAACTAAACAACCTAATCCAGTCAGGGTCACTAATGGTGTAGACTCTTTGAGAACAAGGAACCATGACCAACCAAGGTGCTTGCTTAAGGCAGTGGGGATGAAGAATGGGTAATGGAAGAAAGTGGTTAAATGACGACAACGAAAACAACAACAAAAACGACTATGACTGGGACCAATTTCAGAAACATGAGAAACTTGGGTAAATCTTGTGCAGGCTTGAGTTTTCTTATATAGGCATTCACATGCATCTGTGATCAGCTGGAAGTCTGGCTGGGACATGAGGCCCTTCTCATGGGGCTATTCATCCTCTAGAAGGCTAGTTCCCTTTGGTTTCATACCATAGCAGAATTCCAAGTTGAACAAGAGAGAGATGGAGAAAATGTAAAGCCATACTATGATTTTGGCCAGCCTAGATTCGGAGGATGCAGAGACTACTGGATTTTAATACAAAAGGTATGGGTATAAGAGGGTCCTTCACTGGACTGTTAATTCAATTAATGTACCATGGAAACTTAGAGTTTATCAAGTGCACTAGGATGCTAATAAATCTGTCTTTGAGCAGAGAGTCTGAAAAAATTGTTAAAGCTTCAGCTTTTGATCCCATATTTCACCTACTTAGAATTTGCTTCACTTTTTTCAGTTTGTTACTGAGAATTCAACCAGGTTTTTCCAGTGTTACCTTTGTATCTCTAATTTTAATACTTCATAGAGTTTGATCTTTTCAGTTTCCTGATTATCCCTACTAATGTCAACAGAAAGTTTATTTGGGGTTCCCAATGAACTCCTCAATTTAACATTGTCTAAATAATTTTTTTTTTAGATCCTGTGCAAACTGTTCCTTTTAAGGCAAATCATCTAAACTTTTTTCCATTTATCTAATTTGAGCCATATGAATTCACCAACTTTTAACCTTTTTTAACTCTAAAAAGGGCAGTTTCAGATAGTTCAAATAGTATATTACTGAAAATTTCTTTGCTTCTTCCCCATTGGCACAGTGTCCTCAAGATGTTTCCTGGCATTTAATACCAGCTGGGACCCCCCATCTTTACATACTCCTTTCCGAGGCAGTTCCCCTTATGTCTGGCCTACTTAGCCGGCCAGCTCAGGCATTTAGGAGAGTGAAACATCACCATTAACTGCAGGATCAAAAGGTAACAAGAGGAAGATAGTAAGCAAAGAGTGCAGTGAAATCTCATCCTTTCTCTTGTGAAAATGTCATTGTCCCCAGGAGGTATACATTCATTTTCTTCTTTTATTGTGTTTGAACTATACTGGGGTAATAATAGTCTGGTATTTAAGGCAGTTTAAGATGAAAATTTTCCTGTTGAGTAGTTTCCATGTGTTGGTTAATACCTTATAAAAATCTACATTAATTTTTCATATTGCATTTGTAATTACAATTTGCTTGGAATCCAGAAAGTGAAATTGGTGAATGGGGATATGTGTGGAGATAAGTTGCAGGAATGGGTGAGAGAATAGGAATGGGAAGTTTGTATTTTCATTTCTTTTCTTTTCCTTTCTTTTTTTTTTTTTTTTTTTTTTTTTTTT
>NC_081564.1:69273738-69302979 GCF_022355385.1 Mustela nigripes
TCCTCTTCGACCTCTGCCGCAGCAACATCTTCCTAGGAACAACGCAAAAGGCAAGGGAAGCAAGGGAAAAAATGAACTACTGGGATTTCATCAAGATCAAAAGCTTTTCTTTTCCTTTCTTCCTTTCTCTCTCTCTCTCTCTCTTTTTTTAACCTCTCTCTTTAAAAAAATCATTATGCATTTTAGTTGAGAGGCAGATATCTAGCATGTTCTATTTCTGTTGATGTGTACAAACCTGTAGTATATATTTATAGTCTGTCATTACAAAAATTGACATGGAATCATAACGTGCTTGAGCAGGGGAGGAGTTTTAAGTATATCAGGTTGCTAACCGAGTCCACTGGGGTTGTCATCCAACATCTTTTCCAAGGGGTACAATCATTCAGGTGATACTTGGTCCCTCTTAGGATACTCCTGCAGTGTGAAGTAGTCTGTTCTATTTGATATATTTCCAATAATTAATAGTTCTTAAATGAGCCAAAATCTGTCATGAAATGTTTGCCTATTGATCCTAGTTTCTCCATTAGAAGACTATTTAGAAAAAAACAAACTGAATTTTATTTGCATAGCACAGAGTTAGGAATTGTGGTTTTGTGTGAATGCTATAAATTGGAAAATACTATAAGCAAATATATGCTATTATTACTGTTTCATATGAAAAACATCACATATTTGAAATCAGCGATTAGGGTAATGAATTGAATAATTTATTCAAAAATGACCTAAGCTTCTTTGTATAATTAAATTTCTCAATTAGAGTAATATTATCCAAATGCTAGTCACTTAAACTTAATTGAAAGTATTTTAGAAGCTTTTTGTCTGGGTATGAGTTGTATTTTACTTTTTCAAAAGGTAAGTCAAGGAATGAATATATGCTTTACAAGTAGATTCATAATGTTCAGTTAAATATTAATCTAACCTTTGTGTATATGACTTACCTTATAAAGTGGGATTTAGATACAACTACTTATAAATATTTTTATTAGAAGGAGATATACCTGAAAAGAATTCTTTAAACTCTTTTTTCTTTGCTTATCCTACACTGTGCATATCTACATGGCAAGTCATAGTTTTATACTAAGAATTAGTCCAATCAAAAGTTAGATGAGGAAATAATAGATATTATATGATTCTTATATTCTTCTGGGAGTTCATCTGCATATCAGTAAGTATCATTCTGAGAGAGAGGTTTATTTTTTTCTCTAATGTTTTACCCCGCTTGCTCTTAAACTCGTAATCACACAATAATGTCATTGGTCCCAAGTTAGATGCAAAAACTGAACGGCTGAGACACACACGGACTTAGTCATCATTCCAAGGCCACACAACCAGCTGAGCAGCCATCAGGTCGAATTTACTGTTTTGGTATAAGTCAAGATCATCTACCTGACTTTGCTCTCCATGTCATTCTGATGGGATTCCTTGCAATGCTAGAATGCATTTCTTGCTTCCTCAAAGCTCTTTAAGACAAAGTATCAGACTGATTTAGCTGACCCTTGAGTGAAAGTCAATGTTTCCGTTTCGAGTGTTTGCAAATAAGCCTCATTCCTTTGTTTGGACCAGGAACTCTTGTCTAGAGAGCCCTAAGCCTTAACATAACTATTCATAGAGTGCTTGGAGGTTCCACGTGACCTTGGCTGCTTTGAGCTGCTCAGTGTTTTCACCCTCACATCCACCCCGCAGGTTCCTTGCTTTTTAGTTTTATTTCTTTCTCCACCTTAATCTTGAAGAAAATACCTGGTGGGAATTAAGTCCTTCTGGTATCTTTGCTCAGGTTTCTGTGTGTTCCAACCCAATCTCTTGCACTCATTTCTTTTAAAACCTTCCAGCCCACCCTGTCCTGTCCATGGTCCAGAATGCCACCAGTGTTCTTAACTCAACATTGCCCACCCCAAGGAATCAGCCATATGTAACTTACTGTATAAAATTAGTACCACAAGGTGCTGAGAGTCTGACTTTAGCCTACCTTCTCAGGGACATCTTCCCTGTGAAAGTTCCCGGGATGTCCTGCACACCAGCCACACTAAACTTGTCAAAACTCGTGTGTTAATTGTATTGGTTTCTTAAGGCTCCTATAACAAATTGCCATAGAATTTGGTGATGTAAAACAACAGAGATATATATGCTAACAGTTGCCATGTCCAGAGGTCCTAAATCAGTATCACTCAACCAAAATCAAGAGGTCAGAAGAGCCTCATTCTGTCTGGATGTGAGGATCTGTTCTTTGCGTCGTCCAGCCATCTGATGGCTGCCAGCATTCCTTGATTTATAACCCCATCACTCCTTTCTCTGCTGCAACCACCTTGTCTTCTTTTCTATGCATGCCAAATTTCCCTCTGCTTCTCTCTTACAGAGAGGTTTGTGACTCCATTTAGGGCCCACCTGGATAAACCAAGATAATCTTCCCTCTTTCCTAATCTAAGATCCTTAATCACATCTGCAGAGTCTCTGCCACAGGAAATAACATTCACAGGTTCTGAGGCTGAGGATGTAAAGTTATCTTTGGGGCCATCATGTTGCCTACTGTAGTCATCTATACCCCCAAACTCTAGCAGCTTAAAACAATAATACATATAATCTCATCCTTTTAGTGAGCCAGGAATATGGGTGTGGCTTCAGTGGGGCATCTGGGTCAGAGTGTCTCATAAGGCCACAGCTACCACAAGACTTGATTTGGAAGGACCCACTTTCCTCATGTGGTTGTTTGAATATTTAGCTCCTCATGGGTAGTTGGATTGAGACCTCGGTTCCTCATCAGTTATTGGCTGGAAGACTCTTTTCTGTCCTTGCTACATGGACTTCTTTGTAGATCATCTCACATCATGGCAGCTTGCTTCATTAGAATGAGAAAATGAGGATAGTTTCACTAAAAATGCCTGGAAGAGGGTGTTAGCAAGGCAGAAGACACAGGTATTTTGCCTGATCACAGAAGTCATATGCTATCACTTGCCTTGTTCCACTCATGAGATGAAAGTCATTAGGTCCACCCCAAGATCAAGGGGAGGGGCTTACATGGATACTAGGGAACAAGGGTCATTGGGACCCTTCTCAGAACCTGCCTACCTCAGCTCTGCAAACTGTTGTGTGCCTTAACCTATGTTTTCCCCTTGTGCTGACCCAAGATGTACCCTTGGAAAACTTCCATAAGCTCTTACTCTGATCTTCAATGGCATTTTTACAGTGAAGTGTGTTCAAGCACTACTTAAATTCCCACAACATTTTATTAACTCCTTTGTGTCATCTATAGCTGTTCATACATTTTACTCTCCCACTAAGCTGAGGGTTCTTTGAGGTCAGGGGCTCAGCCATCTTTCTCCTCTGTGCTCAGTACCTCTCTGGTAGTGTCCAGCATAGAATTAGTGCTCAGGAAATATTGTTCTGAATAATAGTTATTTTCACGGTTGCATAATTTGGTGTTTATTTGATTGAAATGTTATTGAAGTTCATTATTCATGATTTTCCTTGAAGAATTTGACTTAATCTACTGTGCTTTAGTAGTGTTTCTTCAACTTTATAACATATATTTTGTAGCAATTCTGTTAAGATGCAAATTTTTATTCTCTAAGCCTGAGCTAGAGCTCAAGATTCTGAAGTTCTAACATGTTCCAAACTGATGCCCATATTGTTTGACCAAGGGCCACATTTTGCATAATACAACATTAGAGAAATGAAAGCAGGGATAATGTAAAAGAGGTACTAGGGAGGGATATTTGAGTTAAAGTTAAAGAAATGTTCCCAAAGTGCAATTGGTATAAAAAAGAATAGGTGTGTGGTGGGGTGTGTGGAGTGGGAATGTCATATAGTGTGTCTGTGTGTAAGTGTGGGTATAAACTAATGAGTTCATTTCCCCTGGGGTCAATCAGATGTGGGCTGAAAGTCCAGTTGTTGGGGACAATGTGACTTGAGTAACAATTAGAATTAAGTTGGGATTTTTTTCAAAGTGACCCATAAAGTGCTATTTTTCTGTTTAGGTCCTTAAAGGTGTCCATGTAAGAAAAATCTAAAACATATCTCATTTTATTCATTTTACCTATTGAACTTCCACATAAGATTTAATTTTTCAAAACAAATTTAGCTACTTAGAGTGCATACTCACACACAAAAAGCACAAATACACGCAAGAGACACCCTACACCAGCAGAGTTTTTGATTCTGAGTCCTGATCAGAGAACATAGTCAGCTATTAAAGGGAAAATTCCTTGATGCACTGGTTTTCAATTTGTTATGTAGAGATTATTCTCCAATCTCAAAACCCTCGATTAAATGCCAGTGAAAACTCCTGAACTACCAAAAGTGTGCAGTTGCTAAACGGCTCAAAACCCCGCCACATAAGCGAACTGACTCACAGAATCCACGGACAGTATGATGGTGGGCTTTGTTCCCAGGAGAGCCCCTCAAGTCTCCCTTCATCCTGTGACCTATTCGTTCTTACTGGACAGACAACTCTGAGAGACGACGTGACATCATGGGAGGAACAAAGAGGTGGGAATCCAGAGACAGGGTTGAGACTTGGCTCTGCCAGGAATAACTCCTACAGTTTACCTCATGTCCTCTTCCCTCTCTGGGCCCCCAGTTTCCTCACAGGAGGGTTGTTCTCCATCAAGGGCCGGCAAACTTTCTGTAAAGGGCCAGAGAGTAAATATGTCATCCTTTGTGGACCCTACAACATCTGTCGCAGCTGTTCAGCTCTAACACAGACAATATGTGAACAGGAGTGTGGCTGTGTTCCAGTCAGACTTTATAAAAACAGATGGTGACTTAGAACTGGCCTGTGGGCCATACCTCGCTCGCTAACCCCTGCTCTTCAGCATTGCCACACACACCTGCCCAACTCAGAAGATTTATGACTTAAAATTATATGGGATCTGGTAAGTTTTCACTACGATATTAATAGATTATCCTGGCTGGAAATACATTTGCTTTTGAACAGGGAACAGTAAGTATCTTAACTCAAAGGAACACAATGCTACAGAGGGTTCTCAGGCATCGGGGTCATGTAGCAGGCAGTGGTAGGGTTATTTTTGGTTCAAGGATCTTTGCAGGGCCCTGAAATTATGGCAGGTTGGAAGTTACTTGCCCTGTCTAAATGTAAGGTCAACCTGGTGACTTGGTGGTGGGGACCATTAGCATTGGAGGGTCCCTGCTGAAACCTTCCTGGCATCGCTTCCTTGCTGGGACAGCTGAGAAGCCAAAAGGGGAAACAATGAGCCCTGTTGTTGGAACTGTAAATAATGAACTGACTGCATAGTTCTGCTCCACAGGGCCCCATACTGACTGCTATTCAATTGTAAATATCCCCCTTCTGCTGTGGTACTGGAGGACAGAGAGTTGTTGCTATATATTATGCTAAATATTCCCTGGAATCCAACTGCGGAAGAGAGAGAGGACAATGCAGGTGGCAAAACCAATCCATTAACTTGCTATACGTCTGTTTCTGTCTCCTGATAACTCAAGGTGCTAAGAAAACCCACGCCTTTCCTTTGAGACAGCTGGATATTTTTATAGGTAGGGAATGCATATACGTGTATATGAATACATTGCTATTTGATCCTTCAGTGGCACCTTTCTGGAGATGAGAGACCAACTTAGACCATTTATTTTTTTCCTGCACTGTTTTCCCTCTTTCACTTGGTTTTGTTCTGCTTTAGCTGATGAAGAGCCTTTCCCCTGAGAAGCTATTGAATGGGTGGGGAGATATTTCAGAGATGCTTAAATTAATATTCGTTTCCCATCCAGTGCCCATTGCTGTCACTAAGACCCTAGCTTGGGTTCCTAACTGATTATTATTGCATTAACTCTTTGTAGCTGTGTTCCTTTCATTTGTCAGTTTCCTAGATGGATTTCTTACGTACACTTGCATTTTTGAACTTCAAGGCCCTGAAGTCTGAACTATGACCTGGTCCTCTGGATTCTGCCTGTTTCTGCATCCATTCTGTGAACCTGATCTCCAGGCTTTTAGGATTCCTACTAAGCTTTTGAAACTTTTCCTTGCTGGACACTGGATAGAACAGGACAGCTCAAAAAGTAAATTTATTATAGCTTCAGAATTTAAAGGGACCCTAGAAATCATTAATAACTCTCTATTTTAATATGATGGCTGTGAGGTCAGAGCTGTTATCTGATTGGCCCATGTCGTCGAGATTCCACCCAGACATCAGCCCCCTCTTGCTCCCCACCATCTTCCTCCCTGGGTAAGTTCTCTCTTTCTCTTGCGTTTGGGAAAAAGTGTTTGTGTTTCCTCATATCCTCTCACAACTTGGTTTCAGCCTTAGGTTAGGAAACAAGTGGCTCTTAGAAATGTTGGGATCTTCCAGGATTTTGTTAACATCATGCTCCCAACTCTTTCAAGTGCCATCAGTTTAAGGATGTGTTTATGGCATACATCTCCCAAATGTCCAAGTGAGATACAAGTGGTAATTTCTCAGCACAGCATGCTTTAACTTAAAAATGGAACACAGCAGTGGGCATCCATGCTGTTACAAAGCCTTCTGTCCTCTTGTCCTTGGAGGATTTTTCAGGTTTTTTTTTTTTTTTTCCTCAATAAGCCCAGCCTGCAGACATATTGGCCAGATAATTCCTGGTTTTATTACCAAGAGTCCTTTCACATCACCCCTTCTAAGCTTACTTTCAAGTGCCCAAATTCCTATTTACTGCTGTAGAGCCCCGTAGCTCTCTTTTTCTTTACCATATACTCATTGATCAAAGTCCACATTCCACCCAGATGTTAGCTTCTCTCCTGCCCCCCACCATCCTCTTCCGGGGCAGTCTGCTCCATTCTAGTAAATTTGGTGAGAAGATCTGTGTTTCCTCACATCTTGAATTTTTGTTCCCATGGTATCCTTATCAAGTCATTCTGGTAAACCAGGCTGTGCGACATAAAGTGAGGGAACTTGGGAGTTTTCCTTTCTCTCTCTAGGGGAGAAAGGAAAGGACTAGACTCAAATTTCAAACTTCCCCTGTTTTTAAGTCAATTATTTTGACAATTTTTCAAAAAATATAGTCAGTGGCTTTGAGGGGAAGAAGGAAAAAAAAATCTTTGTTAGTTCCCCATTATGAGAGTGGAGGCTATGTCAGATATCCACTTAGGCATCTTTATGTTTTCTTCTCAAGTGCTTCTCCAACTTTGTCTAACCAAAAACCAAGGTAGGCAGAGGGCTCATGAATCAGCTTAACCCATTTTCCCTTGCAGTTGCAGCAAAATGGTGTCTCCAGAGGGGCTGTGTTGTAGAGAGAAGGTGGAGTTTGGAGTCTTTATTCTTAGATTCCAACCCTCGCTCTACAAATAACTTAGCTGCCTGCCTGACTTTAGTTAAATCATTTTACCTGTTTGGAATGCAGTTTCCTGGAGGAATACTTTGGCAGCAAGAAACAGAAAACTGGAGCAATCATAGTTATATCAAACAGAAGGTCAGGCTCTGCTGTAACCAGGTATCTGACCATTGGCATTCTCTGCTTTGGTTTCAGTAGCTTTATAGCATTCAGGCCAGGAACTCTGCTGTTTTCCTGGCCTGGCCTGATTGTTTCAATACGGAAGCTGTGGCTCCAGGCCTGAAGTCTGCATTTAGGGCCGGAAGAAGGGGAGGAAAGCAGCCCTCTGCTTCTGAACCTGTCACTAGCAAAAGGAGTAGCCATCTCAGAAGCTCCCAGAAGACATTTACTCTTTGGACAGAATCCCAGCAATACCCCAGCTGCAAGAGAGGCATAAGCACTCAGCTGTTCCAGTCTGTGTGGTGGAGGCAAGGAGAAGAAAGGGATTGTGGCTATGTGTTGAGTTAGCCAAGCCACAGTGTCTGCTACAACTTCTTCCTATATAAAAGCAGAGGTTGTGCTGTAAATGATCCTGAAGACCTCTCCAGGCTCCAACTGTTTGTAAATCTCTGAATAAGGAGAAAGAATTCGGCATGTAGCATCAGTATGTGGCAGCTCCTGGCTTCTGTGCAAGTCCTTCCCCAGGGAAGTGTCCTCTGATATTCTAGGTGCAGGTTGGAGGAGGAGTTGGAGAAAGAATTTGGAGGAAACATTGATCTTGCACCTCTCTGGGTTTCTCCAGAAAGTAGTGTAGTCCTCGCATGGTAGCACGGGGGCATCCCCAGAAGGAAGCAGAGGAGGCCAATATCCACAAGATCATGCTGTCTTGGCAATTCTAAGAAAGGGGAAAAATGAAAACATCTATACAGACAGAAATGTTCCTAAGAGAGGTAACATACATGTTTGTATTACATGATGATTTTTCAATGAAATTATTGTAATGATTTTCAATTTTAGAATTTTAGAAAATCTAGAGACAAGCATTTTCATTTAAAACATTCCTTTCCACACATGAATGAGGTCATACAGGCTTGGGGCAGTGGGTAAGGAAAGGGAGATTGGAGGAGGTGGTCTGAAGGTGGTCAGAAGTTTCAAACTTCCAGATATAGGACAAATATGTCCTAGAGATGTGAGGTTCCACATGACTTGAGCTAACCCTGCTGCATGATATGCCAGAGACTTGTGGAGAGTAAATCCTATGAGTTTTCATCATAAGGATAAATACTTTACCTGGTTTTATTTTTCCTTTTTATTGTATCGCTCAGAAGATGAATGTTAGCTGAACCTATTACAAGAATCATCTCGCAATATATGTAAATCAGAACATCATGCTGTATACCTTAAGTGTATACAGTGGTGCATGTCAATTATTTTTTGACAAAATTGGAAAAAAATGTCTTGTCTTCCACTCATATATCTAATCTTGCATGATTACAGTCTTACATGCATACCATTTTTTGACCTGATTTTTCCACTCACCAAGAACAGTTTATTGTTGTTGTTGTTGTTGTTGTTGTTGTTATTTATTATTATTTGGCAGAGAAAGTATAAAAGGAAGTGAAATGGTAATGACTGAAGTTGTCATAGAAGGCTGGAGAGAGAGGGGTAGGGTGTTTCTGGTTTCCTTTTGAGAAAGTTGGTTCCTTTACCGATGTGTCCAAGTTCTTTGTGTGATTACAAAGATGGAGACCTAACAAAGAAGAGTAGCTTATGGCTACTGTGAGAGTGTGATAAACTTCAGAAATCCCAAATAGGTACCTAAGAGCCAGCTACCTCTTGGCTCTTCTTAACCACTTGTAGGAAATAACTTTGACCTACCAAGGTCACCCCTCTTTACCTTTATGGAGAAAGCTGCTTCATAGTAATACTTTAGAAGGACATGTTTGCTTACTGTATGCTTTAAGCACATTCTGAGAAGAAAATATGCTTTCTGAATAGGACTGGGTCTTCTAATACAAGGATCATACACAGAAAAGCTGATGGGAGCCAGGGAGAGCATATAATGTGGGATTTCCTCAGTGAGAAATGACAGGGAATGATATATGGGTGTTAACTGAGGAATACCTAGACCTTGCCCTCAGGTCTTCATCTGTTTAATGCTGTATAAATTTTTGAGTATTTGGATCTCTCTCTGGTACACAAGAGTTGGGATCTTCATTTTTGAGTGTATGGATTACTCACAAACCATTGTAGTTTGCCCTATTTGAGATATATTACACTGATGACTCTGGTTTTGTTTTGTTTAGTTTTGTTTTCTGTTTCTGGACATTGAATTGTAGGAGATTTAGAAGTGGTAAGTTTAATATTTCAGGGATCCTTAATGCAGTTGGCCAATAATATTAAGTTGAGCATACAGTATTGCATTTCTTGGCTTCTTTGTGGTTCATTGGAACAATGTAACTGGTTTTTAGAAATAGTTTTTAGGGGTGTCTGGGTGGCTCAGTTGGTTAAGTGACTGCCTTTGGCTTGGGTCATGATTCCAGGGTCCTGGGATGGAGCCCCCTGTTGGGCTTCCTGCTCAGCAGGTAGTCTGCTTCTCCCTCCCTTCTGTTGCACCCCCTGCTTGTGCTCTCCTGCAGTCTGTCAAATAAATAAATAAATAAAATCTTTTAAAAATAATTAAAAAATAAAAAAACAGAAGTAAAAAAAAGCATTAACTGGTGAGTTCACCTCCATGTTAAAGAATTCATTTATGTATTGTATGTGTGGGAATTATTAGAGCTTTCTTTTCTTCTGGTACGGGTAGCTAACAATGTTCAAGGTTGTTGCTTCTCCATTTGTCTGTTCACAAAGAGCAGAACACTTGCAGAAACTGATAAAAGGAGTGGGAAATATACCTATTTAAGTTTGGGAGGTATTTACTACTTTTCCAAAATTTAGTCTATCTTGACTGTAAAGCCTTCTCACCTGGAAGGAATTTGAGATCTTTTACCTCAGGCCATAAAGAAAAAGTGAAACTGTCAGGGGATATATCAGAAGTTTAAATATACCATGTAAATATAGATTAGCTCAAGAGAATGGAAAGTGAACCTAGTTCTGCCTTCTCTTAGTGATTAGTTATGTAATTTGTGACACATCACTTGTTTATCCAGTGGTCCATTAATTCTTTTAAGAAAGACAGGATGATGTCATGTCTTTCCTTTTATTTATCCAGTTTTCAAGATAATTAATTGGTTCCCTCAGAACTTTAGAACATCTTCTGATTACCAATTACCTAGACTATGAATCCATTGTAATTCTTACCTCATTAAAGCTCAAATTATCTGTCCCATGAGATATCTCTTTGAATTGGATCCTATGTACTTTTGGAATCACCCTGGTAGTCTTTGATATGTTCCATGTTCTCAGTGATGTCAAGATACTCTAGGCCCAAAGCAAGGATCAGCCATTTATGCAAGAAGCTTCAGTTTCCCTGAATGGAATAGGGTTTTAAGACTGTAGTCTGGACTTGCTATTGTTATTAGTTTGGTCACATTCTTCTAAACTTTTCATGGGTAGAAGTGGGAGAAAATATATATAAATGATATGTTGTGAGTTCATACAGATATTTCTAATTTAAATTCAAGACTATAAGGCTTCAACTTAACTTCCCCTATTACTGTTGGGAAATGATTTTCCATAGATCTCTTTTGTTCCTGAATATCTTGAGAGCAGAGATACTGCCCACATTTGTTCCAGACTATCTTCCAAAGGATATACTTTAAAAGGTGAAAAAAATGTCTCTGTCTGGAACAAAGGGTGGATTTGTTACTGTCTAGTATTTATTAAAAAAAACAAAAAACAAACAAAAAACAACTCCCTCCAGGGCAAAGGCTAGTTCTTAAAGGAAGGAGAACAAATAGGATAGATGTATTTTAAAAAAATAATAAGGAATTTGGCTCATGTGATTTTGGGGGTTGGCAAGTTCAAAATCCCTTGGGCAGACCAGCAGCAGGCTGCAGACTCAGGCAAAAGCGGATGTTGCAGTCTTGAGGCAGAATTTCTTGTCCTCCAGTTTTTACGCTTAAGGCTGTCATCTGATGGAGTGAGGCTGACCCACATTATTAAGGGTGATCTCCTTTACTTATGGTGAATTGATTGTAGGTGTTAATGATATCTATAGAACATCTTCACAGCAACACCTAGACTAGTATTTGACTAGATCACTGGGAAATGATCACCCAGTGCTATGGTTAGAAAACTAACCATCACAAGCAGGTTTGCTTGCAGACTACTATAAAAGATTCAGTTTCCCCAAACTTCAGGTGACTCAACTATGATGCAGGCTTGCTGGTGTATGAGGATCTGGGCTTCTCTGTGTCACCATTATGGGTTTTGTGGGGCAAAGAGAATTGAGGCAAACATAACACTCTTGCCTCTTGGTGTAAATAATGATGTACTAAGTAGTAAATTATTTTGTCTCTGGTCCAAAGTACATTCCATTATCATCCATGAAGCGTGGTGGGCTTACCTGTTACCTTTTAAGTAGGGCAAAATCTTAGACCCTTCACAATTCTTGACAGTTATATTTGTACTTTTTTTCTTTCACTGAGAATTTTGGTTTGAAGAACATGAACACCGTGAATAACAGAATGTCCCATAATTACTTAGTTTGCTTTATCCCACCTTACCCACAATATTTTCTTAGAATAATAGTAGTAATGATACCACTGTTTATTATGATTACCAAGAATAGTTCCTTTTTTTGGCATATCATTTGAATTTTCTTATCCCTATTCTCTTATTTTCTTAAGGTCATACTAAGTCTACATTGTCAGATTATATAGTCATGAAATTCTTCCTTAATGCCCTCATTTAGCCTTAGTTTTAGAAGTAATACCACCAGTTCTCATGTTGGTTTCTCTCTAGTAATTTTGGTTGTCTGAATTTTTTCTGTGGTAAATTCCTTAGGAAGGTCTTCTGGGGACAGTATGACAGTACAACATGAATTCTTTGATGCTAATAACAATCTGTCTTTTACACTTGAAGGTCACTTTTGTTTGTTATAAAGTTTTTGTCCCATACTGTCTTTCCTTGTATGTCTAAAATATATTTTTCAGTATTCTTCTGGCATAAGATGGCATAAAACTTATCTTATAAAATATATGATGATAATTTTATTTTTTTCCCCATGTAAGTCACAGGATGAGCATACCTAGGTGACTAAAGGTTACTTTTTCTTAATTTTTTAAAAATTTTTTAAAGATTTTATTTATTTGACAGAGATTACAAGTAGGCAGAGAGGCAGGCAGAGAGAGAGAGGGGGAAGCAGGCTGAACAGAGAGCCTGATGCGGGGCTCGATCCCAGGACCCTGAGATCATGACCTGAGCAAAAGGCAGAGGCTTAACCTACTGAGCCACCCAGGTGCTCCTGTTACTTTTTCTTTAAAGTCCAGGAAATTTATTCACATACATCTTGGTGATGATAGTCTTAGTTTTATGGTGTGCTCTTTCAATACTTTATATCCTTTTTCCTGTGAAATTTTTCATGAGCTAAAGTTTTTACTGTTTATTAGCATTTATTTTTGCTTTCTTCAGAAAATGTATTACTTATATGTTGGATCTTCTTTGCTAATCTTTTATAATTGTCCATTTCTTTTAAATCGTTGTTCTTTCTATTTGATTTTTGGGATTTTCTTTCTTTACACCTGCTGTTTCTCTTAAGGTATTATTTGGTGTGGTCCTTCTTTTTTGTTTCCCTTCTAGGTTAATCTTCCCTTTTGTAATATATTTCTTGTTTTAATTTTTGAGTTTATGCCTCATTTCTGAATTTTATAATTCTGATTTATATTTTTTATTAGTTTAATAATTTATTAATATATACATGCTAATTTTGAGTTATTTTTACAGTTTTAATTCACCTCCCCTCCCTTTCTTTTGAACATGCTTTGATGACTTCGTTACATGCAGGGATATTATTCTGTGGGTTTTTTTTTTTTTTTCTGTTGTTTTCATAGTAACTTTGTATGGAATTTGATCCCAAGCTTTTCCAATGCACAGATTAATGGATTTTATTTTTCCTGAAATTTTAGAAGTACATTCAAACAGGTTTTTTTTTTTTTTTTTCATAAAACTTCTTTCGCTTTTGTTGAACATTCAAAAATACGATTGCTCCCATTCTGACATTTCCTGGTGCTATTATCTCTCCCCACTTTTATTTGAACATTCCTGTCTCTGTATTGTCTCAGTCCTATTCAGTCTTCATTCCTCACAGTAGATTATGCTCCATGTGGGACGAGTGAGTTTCATGAGTTTATTAGGGTTCGACTGCCCTAACTGTCCCCCACCCAGTTCTTCCCAAGGGCATCTCATACTCATCACTGTTGGAGTCCTCAAGTTTACTCACCACACTCTTCAGTGAAGCCCTGATTCCTTTGTTAAAGTTTTCATATTCTCAGGTTCATCACACACCTGTTGGTTCCTTCTGCTTCTTCCCATACAGATGCAGATAATATATAGGTCTTGCACTGTCAGTCTTCTCTTCTTGTTCTTGTTGGATACTTTATCACCCTGCTTTGTTAAAAATGTTGTACATAGGTTTTTAGTTTTTCTCTCTAGTTTCTCTATTTTTATACAGGGATTCAAGAAGACCAGAGATTGTGTGGCTATAGCAACTGTTGTCTTTTCAGAATTATCTTTTATTTTTTATTTAAAAAATAAAAATATCCTTTTATTTTTTATTTTAAAAAAATGCTATTTAACAACTACCATAATGTAGATGCTTAGAAATATTAAAGTGAACAAGATGTTGCCCCCTATGTGGAAGAACTAGTACAAAATTGAGGAAAAAGCTTTGAAAGCTGTGTCATTGTTCCTTTCAGTTTTTTTAACTTAAATTATTTTGCAAGCATGATATGCATACAGAAAAGTAGACATCTCTTAAGTGTATGGTTCAATGAATTCTCAGAAATTGAACAAGCCCATGTAACCAATATATACATTTAAAAATAAAATAGTCCCGATCTCCATCAGTTTTCCACTTGCCCCCTTCCTTTCCAGACCCTCTGACTTATAATAGTATGGGAATAATCACTCTCCTGACTTATAATAGTGTATATTAGTTTTGCTTGTTTTTTGTTCTTTATGTGAATGGAATGATATGTACTTTTTTGGTGGTTTTTTTGTTTTGTTTTTTTGCTCAACATTATGCTTATTATGATCATCATTATTGCTGTGTATAGTTATAGTTTAATTTCTGTGTGAATATACTACTATCTATCCATTCTACTGCTTATAAACATTTGCATACTGATTTGAGACTGTTTTGAATAGAGGTATTATGAACATTCTAGCACATGTCTTTTGACAAATAAATGTATGCATCTTCGTTAGGTATCTACCCATCTAAGGATGGAATTGTTGAGTCAGAAATTAAGCATATATTCAATTTTAGTAGATACTTTGAAACTTTTTTCAAAGAGCTTTTATTGCCAATTACATTTTTATTCAGTGCTGGGGGTATGATCTGGATAGGGGAGAGCGATGACCAAGACTGACTTTTAGGGAAATAGTTCTGGGAATTCCTTGTAAGAGTAGATTGGAGGGGTACCTGGGTGGCTCAGTTGGTAAGCAGAAGGCTCTTTAAGTTGGCTCAGGTCATGATCTCAGGGTCCTTGGATCGAGCTCCACACTGGGCTCCATACTCAGTGAGGAGTCTGCTGGAGATTCTCTCTCTCTCTGTTCCTCCCCACCTCCCCACTCACCCTTATTCTTTCTAAAATAAATAAATCTTTAAAAGAAAAAAAAATAGATTGAAAGAGGGAGACAAGGAAAATAAAGAATACAGTAAGGGATTAAAATATATTAAATGGAATAGAGGTAAAAAGTATGAACGTGTGTCTCAGTGTGCTCGTGGACTCGGCTAATCCTGTGTGAAGGAGAAAACATTAATGACAGTTTGTATGGAAATTTGAGTGGGATGAGGATGCGGAGTTCAGATAGGCCATGTCAATGCAGAAAGACCTCAGTACCTACTTACGTGCAGCTCTATCCCTCCCCCTTAGCTCCTGTTCCTACAAGTTTTGAGCTGATCCTACAGGCTTCTTGGAACCATGTAAATTAACAAATAAAAGACCATATATTTTTTATAGTTAACTAGTAATGCAGTGATTTTAGTAATACAGGATCCTAATAACATAAAACACCCATTGAGAAGAATCTGCAATTACTGCCTTCCACTTCACACTACTATATCATTTTTATTTTATGTCACACACAAAAGTTCTTTAAAGGAGCTAATTGGGATTGACAGCTCCTGGTTGCCGCTCTTCCCTGTGAGGTAAACAAGTGAACACCCACTTCTTTATGCCTAGGCAGTGCAGCATCTACCTGGATCCTTGTGCTAAAAAGCCCAGAACTCTCAATTGTCATTGCCTAGTTGCTGTGCTTTTCCCTAGCCCACCCTCTCTTATGAAGAGGATGGAAAGAGCTCCCTGGTGGCCTGAGAAAGGGAATGTATCATCACAACTCCACTTCATGCAGAAATCTCATTTTGCATGTGCTTTGCTATGTTCTACAGTTCTCTTCAGTCTTCAAGTACTGGTGAAATTTGCATGTGAACAGACTCTTTGCCTCTTATGGGCCCATCTGCTTCTGCTGTGAATTTTTCACCTGGAGCCGTAATTATAACTGACTGCAGGCAGAAATGCTTATGACGTCACTGTCAGCAGACAAGGGGTTCAGGTGGGAAATAAGGTGCTGGAGCAGATGGACATCCTTTGAGCAAAGATCTTGATGTTTTGTAAATATTCACTGCCTAGTATGAAAGTATAAGGAAATACTGAAAACAGAAGGAAGGAAAATAACTAACTACACCGCTTCTTTTTGTTTTTCTGTTTTCCTTTCTAAGTTACCACCTGGTACCAGAAGTATACTGCCATGACTTATAGGCACTGGAATCACACTTTTAGTAAGCCTCGCTTCCCTAGGACCCAGAAAAATATGTCAAGCCAAGCCCACTTGGCTTTCAGGTTAACAGGAGGCTCTGGATCCCATGATATCAGCTTTCCAGGAGTAGCCCATGCAACAGTTGGACGATGTTCCTAGGAGGAATCTGTCACACCATTTGTTATAGCCTAGATCTCTTTCCACATTAAAACCAGATTCTTAATTCTTTTAGATTCAGCTCTACTGTCACATGATAACTCATGGAACCATTGTTACAGGAAGCAGGAGGGGAAGATCTTCTTTTCCTTCAGGATTTGTATGTGATTTGGAACTTCAGCCAATCAGGTGTCTAGGAAATTACCTGAACTATATACTCTTCCTATGTGTGTGCTAAGAATATATAAAGTTCTTCAATAAAGATAGAACACATACCTGCCAGATAGAATGAAAAAGGAAAGCTTGAAGATGAAATGCAAAGATTTAATCAATACAGGAGGGAGATTAAGAATTCTAAGATAGTCTTTAGGCAGTAGAATACCCAACTGCTAGTTAAATGCCTCCCCTTTTCTTTTTAAGAATAGTTCCCCCTCCCCCCCAAATTTTTCTTTTATGATTGTTCCATTGATTTCATTAGCTAATATGCCATTACTTGATAGAGTAGGTCAGTTTATGCCAGAAGGGGCGTCTGAGTAATTGAAGGGCTTTGTTTTAATCTGATTAAGCATCACATTTCCATTTACAAGGATAAAGTTATAAGCAGGGATTTTGTTAGGTTTTGTTTTGTTTTCACTAGTTGAGTGGAACTTGATACAGTCAACCAGCCTCACAGAACATGTACATGTACAATTTATTGTAACTTTTCCCTGCAAAGATTCAGTGAGGGGAAAGACATAAGCATCCTTTGTCAAAAGGGAGTTAGCTTTTTCCCTACTCCACCCAGGTTTTGGTCCTTACTCTAATGGCAGAAATGGGCAGGCAAACATATCCAAGCAACGTACAAATCCTCAAGGAAACTGGGGGGTTCAGTTTCATCAGAGGAGATGAAGAGGAGGAGAAAATGGGTTTCCACAAGTCAGAGTAAATCCTCCCTGACCAAATGAGCGGCTGTTGCCTTCAGCCATCCTGAGAAATGGTTCTTGGGTTCTCACTCTTATGGGATCAGTTGGCTATAGATATGCCTCTTCTTAGTCAAGCTTAGGTCAACATTGACTATCATGTCAAGAGTGCATGGACATGTTGGGGCTTCTCCCTACTCTCCTCAGCAGAAGTACCCTTTTGAGACATTTAAAAAACTCAGGTATGTGTTCCCATTTCAAATATAACATTGGTGTGTAAATTATAACAATTGTAATTTCATTAGGTTGCATCAGGTGGCTTTATGTTCAAGAACTACTGGCTTTCATTAATTATGGGGATAATCTCATGGTCAAAGATGCGACTTTTTGTTATAAAGTGGCATTTGTTTGAGTAGTGCCTACACCCAGAGCAGGAAGGGTTTATTTCAGAGATCTATTACCAAGACAGTCTGGAAATAATATGGGTCTAAGCAGGCAAGTTCAAGCAAACACATAGAAGGAACATAGAAATATAGAGAGAGGGGGGACTATCTTTGAGAAAGAAAGGAGACAGATTTTTTTTTCATGGTGGCGACACCGCTTTTTTAGAAGAGCCTTCAGCCAGCAGATAGTGAACAAAAACCTAAGTTATAGAGCCCAGGATCATATCTGTACAAAATAGAAGACAGAAAATGAAATATAAGTAAACTAGTGATTTCAAGTGTTTAAAACAAAGCCAGAGGGTAAAAATGTACAAAGTGCAAGTAAACAATATATCCTCACAGGACTCATTTTCCACTGCCAGTCTTGGAGGAACAGCATTTTCTTGCTCATGGATTCTGTTATATCACCTAATAGTCAATTCACACTGGTGACAGTTCACGGTTATAATGTGATTTTCCTCCTCTTCTGCCCCCTTTAAAGTATTAGAATAAAATAGTTGACATTTCAGCCTTGGAGTCCGAAAAAGGCTGGTCAGCTTGAATATAGACTGGTCTGAGACTTTCTTTTTACAACACGGCTTCTTAGAAAATTACTGCATTGGGTTTCACTGTCTTCATTTGGAAGCCTTGATTTAGGAGAAATGTCTCCAATTTCTTTTTTCATCTAATATAAGAACAGGGTTTGGCACACTACATCTCATTGGCCCTGTGGGGCTGGCTGGCTGTTGTTGTAAGTCAAGTTTATTAGCACACAACCACACCCATTTCTTTTCTCACTGCTTTCTGTGGTAGTTTTCATGGTATAATGGCAATAATTGGCATGAAGATTTTATGTCCTGCAAGGTCAAAAATAATTTGTCTCTTCACAGAAAAAGACCTGGAGGAAACATCTCTAGTTTTCGTCATTAAAGTGTGGGCAAACTTTATCATAATGTCCTCGCGGGGAACTCAAAAGTCTCCAAACATACCTGGATTATTCTCTGTAATATAGTAGAAGGATTAGGGTTTTGAAATAAAAATATCTGTGTTCAAGTCTCAGCTCTAGCACTTATTTCTATGACTTATCACAAGTTTCAGAACTTCTATCAGCTTCCCCATAAGATGGGTTTAAAAATACTTGTTTTACATGATTGTTGTGAGGACTAAAATACCTGACAAATCCTGGGCACTTTTCATAAATTATCTTATTATTCTTTCATGGTGTCACACCTGTCACTTGTTAGCCTGTCACACCTTTCCCTCTACTCCAATGATTTGAAATTTTGGTAGACATTGTGTTCTTGCTGCCTTTGTGATGTAATTCCTTAGTAAGGAGGCGGGAAAAAAAGTCCTATGAAAGAGGGTTTAGTCACCTTTGTTCTAGAGATATCCTGGGGATTTAAGCAGACTGTTGGCTATCTTTTACCAAGGGTTGACCCCAGTCATCATGTGTGAGGTATTGCCATGATTTATTTAAAACAAAACAAAACAAAAACAAAACAAAAAACAAACAAACAAACAAAAAAACACAACACAAATTACCCTTGTTCTTCACCATCAAGAAAAAGAAATCAAATGGAGGGAGGGGTTCCTGATTCCAGTCTTTCTGCTTTTTGAAAAGGAGAGGTGTCAGCATCATTTTGAGAAAGTCAAATATTCTCTTTACCTTTTTGGGTAATGTTTGAATAGAAATCAAGAGGGAGAGAAAAGTATTTCTCTTGGATAGCTGCATAATGTTTCCAACCTAATGAATCTGACTTAGTAATTTTGCATCTGGCAAATAAGTGAGGATGTCCTAGAAATAGCTGTAAGACTTTGGTCATTTTTTCCATTTGTGGTGGCCTTCACACATTGCTTCAGGGTGTGTCAGGGGTCTTTTCGCAAGTAGATGGCAGGGGCCCAAGCACTGCCCCACTGGCAAAGCTAACTTCATCCTGATATGAGCAGTCCCGACATCAGGTGATGTAAGACAACTTGCTTATTCTCACTGAACTTTGTCTTCAGTTTTCTATTAGATTTTCTAATTGTCTACTTATACCACTTTCAGACATTATGTACTAGCATAGGATAAGTAAAATTTTAAAATGTAACGTGTGTAGCCTGTCTACAATTAATGAAGGAGTCTCATTTATTTTGTCTTGAAGTTGGTTGTTAGGAATTCAAAATTTATTTTCCCACAGAAAAACATCATAAAGCACGGACAGGTTATTAATTTAGACCATTTTTGTTTCTTTAGAAAATGTAGGTGGATATTAAAATCGGTTTAAAATTGTTTTTTCATTCATGATGCTATTTCTCTATAGAACCCCTTTAAATTTTCCAGTGTCACATACCAGAGCATACCCATTCCCAGTGTAACTCATCCCCGCTTTGCGCCAGATCAGAGTGGAGGGTAAGGGCAGCTGAGGTCCCAGGAAGAGAGGTTACTGAAGTGAGACAAGGAGGAGAGGAAGACTGGCAGGGGCTCTCAATCCCCAAGCCTTAGACATCTTTTTTCCCAGAATTTAAGGAATGAAGATGCTGAGTGTCCCCAGTGGACACTCAGGAAGAGTCAAGAAAGTTTCAGCAGTCTCTTTTGAGGCAAGGTTGTAGGAGGGGAAGTATTTGTGTAGAAGAAAGATTTGTAATTAAGCATTACTAGTCTTATGATGTCCAAGTTCTGTGTATTATTAGTCATTTATCTGTAGCTCCCAACACAATACCTAGCAAATAGTAGGCTTTTAATAAATACTGAATTGTCCAGGGAGATCATCCTTGGAAGGTTAAAAGTAAGTCACTTTGGGTAGCATCTAGCTAACATAATCCTGTTCATATTTACATTTTACTCTCTAGAGGGTTGTAAGCTTACAAATGTTTGCAAATATTTACATACTGTGGTATACAAAGAGCGGGGGAGGAGATTGTTAATGGAACAGAATTATGACTATAAGTTCCCTGGCAAAAGACAAGATTAGAGAATCAGTTACCCAACATGCTCAAGATTCAAAACAGCCATCCAAGAAACAATAGAGCAGAGGGGACAAGAGTTCACATTTTAGAATCAAATGGAACTTCATTTAAATTATAGTCCTGTGCAAACAGGTTTCTGTTTTCTCAAAATCTCCATTTATTTATGGATAAGATGGAAGTAGTCTTAAGAAAGATTTCCACAGTAGATGGTGGATGATCAAATGAGATATAAGACATAAAGTCCTGACTGCATAGTAAGAACTTGAATAAATGCTGGTTGGCATCACCTCTCACTTTTAGAAAACATTATGTGGAGACACAATGAGAGCCTTCCTATAGATACTGAGAGCAGAGGTGTCCCTGGGCCAGGAATCCACTTCAGAACTCTTCTGCCATATCTGAACTCCCTCAAATGCTGATCACAACCATTTCAGCTAATCAGGGTGAGAGAGAGAACGAAAAGGCATGAGGAGTGATAGTCACGTCTTCCCTGTGGGTTTGTGTCACCCACCACGGCTTCCACAGCCATTGTGCTTGTACTCCAGGCTGCTCTATTATTAGTGTTGGCTGCTGTTTCTCCTCCAGCTGCGTGTCCATCAGGGTCCGTTGCAGAATACCAATCTGTCCTCACATGGCACAAAAGCAATGTGGCAGTCTATTAAAAAACATCCTCAGAACTCAAGGCTTCCCATAGTCTCGACCCCCACTGCTCAGAAATCGTCATTTCCCCAAGTTTCCAAGGTCCCTTTTGTAACCAGCCTCTATCAGTTGTACTTGCAGTTGGTTGCTCTGAACTAACTAGTCCCATAGCTGACCCTTTGATAAAACATCGTGTCTTTTGATGGCATTGTCTCCTCAGTAGAGAGAAGTCAAGGCCAGGCATCTTTGAATTTGAGGGATAATCATTTCTTCATCCCCAAAATATATACCTGGGTCATCTTTCATCCCCTGTCTTCAAGTCATAGTCCCAAGTCAATATGTCAGTACCTCACCTGTCACCCATACCACAGCCTTTTCATTAATTGCATGGTGACGATGTCATGGCATGAACCTGCCCTGTGCTTGCTTCTGATTTCTCTTCCCACATCTCTCAATTGCCTCATCATTAATCCAGGTCTCATATGTTTTGTGTCTGTCTGGCCATCTTAGCTGCCCCAGCCTCCACCCCTGGGAAATAGTAGAAGCGTATATTTGTGATGTGTGGAGATATGACACTTCCAGGCTGCTTGCTCTCCTAGGGTCTTTCCCATCCGCAAAGCACAAGCATGGGTTGGCTGCTGTGTGGAGTTTTCATGATTTCACAAGTGTTCTCTCCTTTGGTTCTTAAATCATTAGTATGCTTACAAACTCCTCCTCTTCCTTTTTCCTGTCCTAACAGTCATCTGGAAGAACTGGACCAGAAAAACCAGTTAGTTGACAAACATTAACTGATTATGCTGTACTCACTGGGAGTCAGTTGGACTGAGAGGGGACCAGAGCAGAAGGAAAAGATGGCGGGGAACAGAATTAGGGAGCAAACTGGGTCTTGTTATGTACCAGAACTGACCTGAGATCCTTATACACATAAATAGAGTTAATTCTTGAACTAACCATTTGAAGTAGGTACATGAATGAGACTACCGTGTATTTATAAAGAGTATGGACTATGGAGGCTGATTGCCTGAGTTCTAATCCTAGCTTCTCTACAAACTATGAGATCTTGAGAAATTTACGTAACTCCTCTGTGCTTCAGCTTCCTCATTTGCAAAATGACGCTAATAATACTTACTTTGCACAATTTTCCTAAGAATTAAATGTGTTAATACATATACATGGTGTAGAACACATCTAGCATATAATTAACATTAATGAAGAATTAGTTATTATTGCAATTATTTAATAGATTTAAAAATTGCATTCTCACCTGCAGAGCCTGGCCATGGCTATAGGATATTTCCACCAAGGACAGAGCAGCCTAACAATGGAGAGTCACAGCCCTTTGTCTAGGCAGAGACCCCTGAAGGTCACTGCCAACTGCCCTACTGGTGACTTGAGGAGAGCAGTGTCCTCCTGCACTCCCCTCGTGCTTCAGGAATGCCAGTCGGTCTCATACTCTGTTCAGTGGCAGATTTTGGCATATGTTTCAAAAACATTTCAACCTTTCGCATATTATTACCATAAACTGTTAAATCCCTTCTGTTAGTAGAAGCAAATTGGGAGCTAATTAAGCATAATCTTTCTGGAAAAAAATCCTGTTTGGGCTTTTCAGAGTGGGACAGACTCTATTTTATAATTCCTTGCTGAGAATTCCCCACTTCCCATTTAGAACCCTTTCGTTTATTTATTCATGTGAGAAAAATACCCATGGAAGATCTCCTGGGTAGAAGAGCATACAGTTGAATTAAAGTACAGTTTCTTATTAGAAGTCTTATCCCTTCTGGGGCTCATGAGGCTACAAACTTCAGAGGCTGAGGAGGATTCAACCCATCTCTGAATTCCTGCTGCACTTTGAATCCTTAAAACATGGGTCAGCCATTACTTGATATCTAATGGGTCGTGTGTTAAGATGCTTAATTTTTGAATTTTAAGTTCATTGAAGTTACAGGCCACACCTTATATGTTCTTCCTCATCATGTCTGGCAAGTACTGGACTCATTCTTTACTCGACAAGCACACGCTGCCCCCTTCAACCCTCATCTTAGGAAACTGCTTCAAGTTATCATTGTTCTGAAGATCCTTATAGTTCACCAGTCGTATGAGCCTCCTCACGATCTTGAAAGTATTGGGAAAGCCCTTCTACCACATAGGGTGGTGCTTCTAGAATCGGGTCTTTGCACATACTATACACCCTCTGTCTCAGTGTTCTCCCTGTGCTCCTCTCGCTATTGCCCTTTCTCCTGCCAAGTGTATGTCTGTTTGTTCTTCAGATACTTTCTCAATGCCCTCACCTCTACTTCTAAGTATAGTTCTTTGAATTAGCAGTCAGAGAATTATCTTTATGTCATTGCAGGTACTTCTCTATTTATAATTAAGCTTTTATTAATGCACTTAATTGATGAATGCCATTCTCCTGACAAAGCTAGAAACTCCTTTAGGGGAAAAACTGTTTCTGCTCATCATTGCATCTTCAGCATCTAACACAGTATTTAGCACATGTGAAGGTTGCAATAAATAATTCCAAGTTAATTAATGCCCAACAAGTATTTGTTTTTCAGTGATTAAGGCCTTGGTTATTATTAGAAGACTAAGTAAAGTCTTCTAGAACAAGGATTGAGTGTAGGGTTTCATGATGAGGTATAAGGAGCTCTGGGTTGAACATGTACTGTGAATGGCTCTGTGTGGTATGCAGTGGACAGGTGTATGAGGGATATGAGGGATAGGAATCAGACTAGAGGCCACTGCCGAGTAGGTCATTCTGGTCTAGTGTGTGCATACGCAGCACTGTCAGGATAAGCTGACATGGAATCAGGATAGCAAACTAGGAATAGAATTGTGAAATACTTCAGGACTAAACAGAGAAGAAATACAGATGATAGGCAAGAGATCTGGATTTCCTTTTAATTAGCACATTTATTTTTTATAGAAGTATGGTGTGCTAGACTAAGCACTGCAGTTATATAGACCAATAATTGTTCCTTTTCTAGAGTCCTGGGAGATGTGGAGGTATAATTCATCATAATATGTTCTGGAAAAGCCTATAATAGCTATGCTTTATGAAAGAAAATGTGGGGGCACCTGGGTGGCTCAGCTGTTAAGCATCTGCCTTCAGCTCAGGGCATGATCCCAGGGTCCTGGGATTGAGCCCCACATCAGGCTCACTGCTCGGTGGGAAGCTTGCTTCTCCTTCTCTCACTTCCCCTGCTTGTGTTCACTCCTTTGCTGTGTCTCTCTCCAACTTAAAAAAAAAAAAAAAAAAAAAAAAGGTAAATCTGTGGGTTTAATAGAAGGCTTTTTGGAAAAAGTAACAGCAGAGATGACCTTGAGGAATGAGCAGAAGTTAGTGAAATGGGAGAGCTAGGTTCTTGCCTCATGGAGTCGAAGAATGAATCTCGTGGACAAAGGAGTGTGAGTAAAGTGATAGAAGTTTATTAAGCAAGGCTACAGAAGAAAGCTCTCAGGAGTGAGAGGCGTCCCAACGGGGTTGCCTGCGAGGGCCTCCGCTGACAGTCTTATTTAGAACTGATCAGGGAGCTTGTGGCCTTATCATTCCTGTGATGTCTTGGCTTGAGGAAGAACTGGTGAAAACATCTCTCTTTGCTTACTTTTTTTAGGGTCTGATTATTCTTTGTGGGACTCAGGTGACTGTCATAAAAAAAGACATCCCCCCACACCACACACACACTTAGGGCAAGGTGGTCTGGTTGGTTTCCTTATCTCTGATTTCCTTATACCTGCACATTTTGGGGATTTCTTTGAGCCTGATCCCGTAGCTGCTTCCCTATCTCTCCCTGCCTAGCCCTGCTTGTCCCTTACTCCTTAGGACATGAGTAGTAGACATGGGAGGAGATAGTGTAAATAATGAGCATCACTGGGAAAGTGAAAAGACTGAGGAGTGCTCAGAATATTTAAGGAACTAGAAACCTCTTATGGATAACTTGATTGTGGAGGGAAAAATGAGAGTAGAGGGTTTAGTAAGCAATAAGGACATGAACTGGATTGGAGTGAGATTTGAGAAACCACTGGAGAATCATCAAACACATCTGTGATCTGGTCTGTGCCTGGGAAGTGGCTTTGCCCTTATAATGGGAAAGTGGTGCTGGACTGACATCAGGGAGATCATTTAGGAAATGTGAGTTTATGAAAGTGATACATAGTCATGATAGGACAGAGAAGTAATATTGACATTTCAAGAGAGGAGATAGACTTTAGTTATATTGAAAGAAAACGTCACTATAATGTAGTGGCGGAATGTTGTGAGGTCCGGAGCTCATGGAAAGAATTCTTGAGACATCGTTGGTATATAAAGGGTATTTTTTATTAAAGCATGGGGATGGGACCCATGAGCAGAAAGAGCTGCTGGGATTGTGAGAAATGGCTGATTATATGCTTGGGAGTTGGGGGAGATGAGGATAAAGGGAGGTGTCCAAAAGGAGTTTTATATGCTAAAGAAGACTTTCAGGATTCTGGAGGCCTAGTTGTTGCCCAATTAATGTTGTTTTCCCTTTTCTTTTCTTTTCTTTTTTAAGATTTTAGTTACTTATTTGACAGACAGAGATCACAAGTAGGCAGAGAGGCAGGCAGAGAGAAGGGGAAACAGCCTCCCTGCTGAACAGAGAGCCCGATGTGGGGTCGATCCCAGGACCCTGGGATCAGGAACTGAGCCAAAGGGTCCTGGTTAAGAAGAGGCTTAACCCACTGAGCCACCCAGGCACCCCAATGTTGTTTTCCTTTTAGCAAGGCATTAACATTAAGACAGTTGAGAGCTTTCTGGAATAATGTTAAATTCTTTCTGTTGCAAGTCCTTGTCAATAGACCACAGGTTGTAAAAAAGTTTAACTTCTTTACATTTCTTTATGCCTTTGTTTCCCACATCACTCTTGGGAGGGAAGGTGACCTTAGGGCTCCAGGAAATTGAGTTATGGGCCTCTGAAACTTAGGCTATTGATAAGAACACTTTTTCCTTGCAAATCACTAAGACATTGGTAAACTGATAAAAACTCATGTCTTGCAGGACTGTGATCTCTGTTAACTATTTTTGTTTTTTTCCTTTCCTTAGTTTTAGGGCAGCCAGGAGTGCCTGAGGAATGTCACACATCCCCATCCTGGGAGCTTGTGGCCAGGGGCATTGCGGGATGTCAGCTTGTGCTTTGCCCTCAGCCGGCCATCTGCTCCCTCATCAAATAGAATTTGGCCATGGTTGGAAAAGTGGACTCTGGTTTCTGATTAGAGCAGTTTTGTAAAAGATGGTATTATTTACCATAAGAGGATAGATAAGAGAGGATACAGGTTTTTTGTTTGGAGGTAGATACATTTATTTTTAATTATGTTGATGGATAATGAAACTGTAGACTGTGAATACCCATTTTCTCCCTTTTCTTAAAAAAAGAATGTTCATGTTTTAGTTAGGCATTTCCCAGCTTACTTATAGCTGGGTGTGACCATGTGATTAACTTCTAGCCAGGGGGATGTAAGGTGCCTGTTGCGTACCTCTTCCGGTTGGTGTTTCCCTCTTCCTCATTTCTTCCCACTGTTGGGAATGTGGGCACATTGACTGGAGTTCTTATAGCCACCTTAGACCATGATAGAAGCTGCGTATTGATGATGCTGGAACAATGAGGTAGAGTGTCTTGAGACCCTGATGGCTATAGAGCCCCCTTTTCAGGTCTGGCTGCCAGTTTGTCATTCTGTGCATCAGTCAGCCTCTTTCTCCAGCCACCACTGCTATTGTCCAATGAGCTCATGAACCCAGTGACTATAGTGGCAGAAGTGGAGACATACAGAGGCTTTAGCAACATGGACTTCTACTCACCAAGGTCAATCTGATTATGGCCACTGTGAATGCTCATTTCAGCAGCAGCAGAGATCAACACTTGTTATGCCCCAGTTTTCACGTCTGAGAGACCACCAAGGAGCCAAGCACTGATGCAATCAATCGCACAAGGGTTTATTTGACAAGCTTAAGCTTGGGCCCAAGTATACCTGACACAGCAGAGTAGGGACTTGGACCCTGAACCAGATTACAGTCAGAGTTTTTAAAGGCAGAGTAGGGGTGGACTAGGGGGTGGGTGAGGACAAAGGGGATTAGGGATGGCGTTAAGTCTCTAAGGACTTTCGGAAGCAAGGTCTCCAGGACCTTGAGGGGCTAGCTATTGTTGGGAGACAGGTTACTTATTACCAATAATAAAAATCTTCTCGTGAGACCCTTTAGATGTATATCAGTGGGCCATATACTAGGGAATGATTCTCAACACTATCTTGGAGGTTTAGAGACAAAGTTGCCTAAAGGAATTATTAAAGTAGATTTACAGGATTCTGGTCAGACCTGTCGGGGTAGGGGGTCGGTCAGGCTAGGATTGTCCTTAGCAAAACCTCAAGGTGAGGACAGTTAAGTCCCCAGGGGAGAGCCACTCTGTTTCAAGGGCTTGTCAGTAGGTGAGGAATTTTAATGATTTTCTCCTGCCTCTGTTTCCCACATCAGCTAAACTTGAGGTGGGATGGCCTTAATTTTCTCGGACTCTGCACACTGAGTTTCCAATATGGTACCATTGCCTGGGAGGGTCATCTGGCCACCTGGTGACAGACTGTTTACAATGGGCCACTTCCTTCATAGAAGGGATTTTGTTCTTCCTGGAGTAGACGCTCTGGTTGTAGGTTTCTTTCCCCACACACAATATTTCTACCAAAATTAACATCACAGATCTATAGAATGACTTACCTGCCATCATAGTATTCCATACAGCATTGCTTCTGATCAAATTGCTCACTTCACATGAAGTGCGGTTGTGGGTCTTGCTCATGGAATTCACTGGTCCTACCATATTCCTTCCCAAAATTTAGTGGGTTCCAGATTCTCATAGAGTGCTCATTTCATAGGGTGCTATGTCCCTATGAGGCACAAAGGCTTTGGATCCATAGGCTGAGCTAGCATGGTTATGATATGAATAAATGAAGACTTCTATCAGTGCAATGGTTCTTCAAAGGTATGATTATGTTTTCATTGATACCCATTCAAAGCTATTAAAAAATGCTGCTGAATGAAGAGTAGGTTTTACATTATGTATTTTTTTCTCTGTATTAATGGAAACAGTAAGACATGCTGGTTTTAAATCCCAAGCTTTAGAATTGAGATTGGATGAATCCTGATATGCATACTCTTAGGAAAATTACTTAACCTCCTTACCACTCAGTTTTTCAGTTTGTAAAATGGGACTTAAAATACCTTTATCACAAGACTGTTTAAAAATACATGTAAAGTGCTTCCTGTGGTACTTAGTACACAGTAAGGATATAGTAAACAATGATTATTATTTTTCTAGAAGTCAAACTACTGTCAGGGGTGAGGATCTAAATCTTTTTGACATTGAAAAGTACATATCCAACAGGAGCCATATCCATTGATATCCGGAAGTTTTCTCCAGGCCATGCCATCAATTCTGTGGATTCTTTGTTTTATACCTGCAGGGTAAAGCTAATGTATTTAACTAGTCTGTGATCATGACCTGTTTCCCCTCCCAAGAAACACTGGCCTTGTAATATGAAGATATTCAGTGCCTTATAGTAAGTGACTTAAGGTGAGAATTGCAGTCTTCTGGCAGGGCCAGAGAATGAGGTACCTCTGGGTAGGGTCCCCTTTCCTGGGGACTTCTGCATCACAAAACTGAAGCAGGAGGTTGCTCTGTGTGCCTCTGGGTAAGGATGGCCTTGTTCTATGGAAGAATAAATCTGTGTGAAATCAATACCTGTTCCTATTTGTAAAGTTTTTTCCGGCGAGATAAACACAACACTAGGCAAAGTGGGTGCAAGGCAAGATTTATTAAAAACGCTCTCCCGCGAAGTTTCAGGGCTCAGGAGAAGGGGAGCCAGGAAAGTTGCACCGGGAGGAGGTGGGCACCCTCGGGCGAGGTTCTGCCACTCTGGAAAGCAGAGTGGCGGAAGTCGCGCCCAAGGCAGGGAGGAGGGGGCTTTTAAGGGGTCTTGGGGAAAGCTCAGGGGTCTTTTGGCAA
>NC_081564.1:69303379-69371612 GCF_022355385.1 Mustela nigripes
AGTTCTAGAACCTAGGTGAGGTTTGGTGGGCTGAGGTCCGGAGCCGATGACCAAGAAAGAATTCTTGAGACATCTTTGGTGCAAAATGGTGGTTTATTAAAGCACGGGGACAGGACCCGTGGGCAGGAAGAGCTGCTGCCCCGGGTTGTGAGGGATGGCAGGTTATGTACCCTGCTGTTGGGGGAAGGTGAGGGGAAGGGAGGTGTCAGTGGAGTTTTCATATGCTAAGAGGGCCTACAAGGTGCCAGGATGTTCCAGGCCTGCCGGAGGCCTTGCCCTTGCTGCTGGATCAATGTTGTCTTTAGACCGACCATTAACATTAAGATAGTTGGGAGACTTTTGGTGGGGTGTCACAATCCTGCTATCAATCGTCTTTGTTAGTGAGATTTAGGATATTTGTAAGCCAAGGGAGACTCCTGTCTAGCAGGATTGTGAGCTCTGCAAGTTAACTATTTGCTTATTGTTCATGGCAGTCAGGGCTGCCTGAGGGATGCTACACTTATGGAGGGGAAAGGGTGAAGAGGGGGTGCAAAGCGCCAGCTTTTGCTTTGTCCTCAGCCAGCCTCCTGCTCCCTCATCACTAGTATTCAAATTCTTGATAAATTTTAATGAAACTTAACATCTTATTAAGCTAAAGGCCATTGCCATTTCAGGTCACCTTTTGTGAGGGAAGATAACAAAACATCCTTTTAATCACTCTGGTAGAGATTGAACAAAATAAAACAAAAACATCTGTTGTTTTCAAGTTATCCACATCCCACTCCAAAAGTCTTATATTTCTTAATCTCAAAGCATGCGTTTAATCTCAATTTACTCATCCTTGTGTCCTCAAGTGGAGTTCTCACTTGTCTCCCTGTTGCCTTTAAAATAAATTCATCTCTTCACCTAAAGCATCAGAGAGGAAGATCAACGAAAACTCCTTAGATGTCCCATTTTAGATCTAACACCCTTCGAAATTGGGAATTTATCACTCTACTCTCAGAGATATGTCTGTTTGATGACCCAAAATGCTATGCAGTTTATACTTATGTTGTTCTCAAGCTCATTTTGGATAGTTAAAATTTAGATCAAGGGTTGGTTTGTTTGCTTGTTTTGTTTTTAAGGTTTCTGAAGTAATAAGGCCTGGGGAAGATTACATATTTCATAGAGTTCTTCAATGATATTCAGGTGTTCAGTTGTTTTTTTATTCATTATATTTGCAACATCTGAAAAATGTAGAAACATTAAGATTGTGCAAGTACTTCATGATTTTCAAAATGTCATTTTTTATTTGCTTACAGTAGTTTATTCATAGTGTTGAATAGGCATATTTTTCTTTGCTATGATAATTGATTTCTAGAGAATTTTGACCTGTGGTTTCAGACTCAGGAAGTATTTATTGTGTGTACCTACGGTGTATACAGCCCTGTGCTACACAAAGGACATGTGCTTGTTTCTGCAGCTGTGCATGGGCAGCATTTAACTGTAGACTGGCATTAAGGTAGTGTAAATATAAATATGCAAAAAACTGGTGGAGCTAATCTTGGGTCAACATAGGGAAAGTAGCCTATATGTTGCCATGGTGAGATGAGATCCACGTTTCTTAGCCTCTTAGAAGCTATTACTGAATTGAGAGAATTCTACACTTGCTCACCCTCCCCCCACACACACACCCTGCCTCACCCCCTCATGATGCTAACTTGTCAACTTCATGGCATAGAAGATAGCATTACCTTGAACAGGTTATGTTTGAAGGAAAGTTAGCAGGAAGGGGAAGAATTGAGAGTGGTGCAAAGAGCAACATTCTCATCAGTCTGGCTGAACAATAGCTACTAAGGGGACATGTGGGAGGGAAGGAAACACAAGTTTTCAGCTCTGGGCTGTGAGGAGGGTTGGCTGTGAGGAAAGTGACAAATGTCTTGTTTGTAGTTTGCTTACTCTGTGCCAGACAGGAATGCATTCAGATTTTGTGGTGCTTGAAGCGTATATGATTTGGGAGTTTCTAAGAAAAAGAATACAAAACAGCAAATACATAATTAAGTATAAAAATGAATATTTATGTAGAATGAGAAAAGAAATTACAACAAACTATAAACATATAAAAGCCACAAATACTATGAAAATGCAAATTTCAAAAAATAATGTTATTGAGCTTTTATTTATTACCTTTCAGGGAAACCTTTAAAAATCATTTTTTTAACTTACATTTTTTTTTAGCTGCATATTTTTGATCACCTATTTAGTTGATGTGATTGATTTTGCAATGTTATTTTCTATAAAGAGAATAGCAAGGTAATTCAGTGTTTCTCATTGATAGTTCAGATTTGTTTTTTCAGTTTTACAAATTGTTAGGAATTTAAAACATTTGCCAAAGTTGGCAAAACCTCTTTTCATTTACAAATAAGGTATTACAGATGTGCTTAGTGTTTGTAATACTGCTACAAGTCTGTACAACCACAGGAATTCTGATAAATTCTGCTTAGCCCAATTCCCATCAAAAAGAAAGAAAATGTATGAGGTATTTATAATTATATGTGCTTTGCATTTTCTAGAATATTTTCACAAGATAAAACTTCTGTTTTTACTTGGTATCCAAGAGAATTACATTTTTGACTTCCAATTCATACATCTGATGATTGATAAGACCTTCCTGTGTTTAGCCTTCTTTTTTATTACCTGTGAGCATCTGATACAGAGAGCTTACCCAGCACTTTGGTGTCATGACCACACCCAAGTTGGCACCATGGAGGTTAAGACCCCTTTTGGAAGACTTCCTGGACTGTGACATGTAGCAAATGCTTTATTATTTACCAAAGTGACTACAAATCCTGTTATCAGAGTGAATAAACTTGAACCAAATATATCCCCAATATGCCTTCTCCTCGAGGATCCAAAATAGGGATCCTTTGTCACAAGGAAAAGCCTGCTCTAAGGGGTAGAGTTTATAGTGGAAAAATACAGTGATTTTAACTGAGACACAATTCAAACATTTCACTTAAAAATTTTACAAAAATACAGATCAGTATGAACATATGGCTGTGCTTACTAGGCCTATTGGAAGGGCCCTGAAGCTCAGGCTCCATTAGCTTCTCAACCAAGCTATTTCTGATGATAGACATTCTGAATTACCAGATCTTGAGGCACCTTGATGGATCGGTCAGTTAAGCATGTGACTGTTATTTCTGCTCAGGTCATGATCTTCAGGGTTATGAGTTCAAGGCCTGCATTGGGCTCTGTGTTGGACATGGAGCCTGCTTGAAATTCTCCCTCTCCCTCTTCCCTTCCCCCACCTCAAAAAAAAAAAAAAAAAAAAAAAGATCAAGTATCAGATCTTTCAGCATCTCAATGTGCCAGGGCTCAGACTTTAATCTAATTTGTTCTTTCTTTTTTTGCAGGGAGTGTTGGTGATGGCCCTATTTATTCCCTCCTTGATCTCAGCCAGCTTCCATTTATTAAATATAATCTGTACTCGCACAATGCCCAATTTCTCTTCTATATTTTCTGGAGCTTCAGAATCCTATATAAGTGTCTTCTCAGTATCTCTTGGGTGACGTGGATCACCTGGATAACTAAGAAGCCAATCAAACCTGACATTATCACAGCAACTGACCTCTGGATCTTGTTTCCTAAATCTTCTCCACCCATAGACTTCTCAGTTCGTGACAATTTTATCTTTGTCTATTAGGAAATCCTGACCTTTCAAAATATGTGCAGAACTTGATCACAGCTGACCTGTTTTACAGCTGTCATCTTGGACATGTCCATCGCCATCTTTCACCTGGATTTTGTCAGAAGCCTCAAAGGCCTCTCCCCTGCTTCTTTGTTTCCCCAAAAGCAGCCTTTTTGGTTGTTGTTGTTGTTTTCCTTCAAGTTTTATTCAAATTCTGGTTAAACATACAGTGTAACATTAGTTTTAGGTGTAGAAACTAGTGATTCATCACTAGTGTTCCCCCTCCTTAATACCCATTACCTATTTAACCTGTCCCCCAGCCACCTCCCCTCAGTCTGTTCTCTATGATTAAGAGTTTGTTTTCTGGTTTGCCTCTCTCTCTTTTAACCCTATGTTCATCTGTTTTGTTTCTTAAGTTTCACATATGAGAGAAATCATATGGTATTTGTCTTTCTCTGACTGACTTATTTTGCTTAGCATAATATGCTCTAGCTTCATCCATGTCATTGCAATTGGCAAGATTTCATATTATTTTGGCTGAGTGACATTCCATTGTGTGTGTGTGTGTGTGTGTGTGTGTGTGTGTGTGTGTGACATCTTTATCCATTCTTCAGTTTATGGACATTTGGGCTGTTTTCATAATTTGGCTATTGTGGACATTGCTTCTGTAAACATCAGGGTGCCTGTATCCCTTCAAATCAGTATTTTTGTATCCTTTTGGTAAATACCTAGTAGTACAATGGCGGGGTCGTAGGGTAGCTCTATTTTTAACTTTTGGAAGAACCTCCATACTGTTTTACAGAGTGGCTGTACCAGCTTGCGTTTCCATCAACAGTGCAGGCGGGTTCCTTTTTCTCCACATCCTCACCAACATCTGTTGTTTCTTGTGTTTTTGTTTTTAGCCATTCTGACAAGTGTGAGGTGACATCTCATTGTAGTTTTGATTTGCATTTCCCTGATGATGAGTGATCTTGAGCATTTTTCATGTCTGTTAGCCATCTGTATTCTTTCTTTGGAAAAATGTCTCTTCATGTCTTATACCCATTTTTTTAATTAGATTATTTGTTTTTTGGGTCTTGAGTTTCAAAAGTCCTTTATATGTTTTGGATACTAAACCTTTAACCATAGCAGCCCTTAAAATGTAAATCAGGTCTTGTCATTCCTCTCTTCATCCCAATTTACTCCAAGACAGCAAGGGTCATAAAATGGTCCAGAAGGTTCAAGTGACCTGGCTTTCTACTATTACAACTCAAACCTTCTCCTTCTTCCAGTGTACCATCAAGCTTGTTTCTAAGAGTTTTGTTGAACACACCAGGCTAGGGCCTCAGGATGTTTATCGAAGGCATTTATTTGGATAACTCTCTCTGTCCAAGTATTTCCTCAGATGTTACCACCTCAATGAGACCACCTTGGCCCCCCTGTTTAATGCCACATTTGTTGCTCCACCCACCCAGCATTCCCTATCCCTTTTATTCTGCTGTATTACTTCCGCATTACAGTAGTACTAATCACTTGCACACAGTTGTATGTTTACATATTAATTGAGTTGAGAGGTTCACTGTCTTAATCTTCTGCCAGAATGTAAACAACACAAGGACAACAATCTGTATGCTTTTGAATGGTATGTCAAGCCCAGAGATTCATCTGATTCTTAACAAATAAATACACTCTGCGAGATAGGTACAACTATTTTTGTAAATTAAAAAAAAAAAAAAACAAATAGAGAAAACTTTAAAAAGTCAACAAGATCACAAAAGTAGTAGAGATGGAATTCAACCCTGAAAGCCTCCAGAGTCTGCACCCTTAACCCGGTTGCAATATTGCCTCCTGGTGTATGGAGGGGCGGGGCCAACACAGGATTGGGGAACAGATAGGGCCCTGGAGTGATTACTGCTTCTCTTCCCTGTTCACATGAAGCTGTTAATCTCTGGATTGAGCCCAGGTCTCAAAGATATATGTTGCAGGATTAAAACTTATTTTTCAAAAAGTAAGCAATGTACATATATGGAGTAGAGTTGTGACTTAATTGTTTTCCCAAGGAAATCATGATATTCTCCTCCTTTTTTGAGTCCTGTTGTGTCTTCTGTTTGGCCAAATTGTATGATTCAATTATCCTCACCAGAAGAAATGTGTGTGATACAGAGAGCTATCATTCTATGCTAATAAGAGACTTGAAAACCACAACAGTATTCCCAAACACATTATTATAACAGCACATTGTTTTGGAGGTCAAGATGATTTGCATAATGTAAGAATTACCTGAACTCAGGTGGAAAAACTGCTGCTAAGGGATGTCAGTACAAGTAGAGAGATGGCTTATATAATCTGGGTATTAGAAGCTATTTGTATAGTGAGGCTTTCATGTTTATTTGGGAAGTAAATTAGAATCTATGAAGATTATAACAATTCTTTACCATACCTTCTTCATTTCACTGGGAAATGTAGATAAATGGAGAGGAATATGCAGGTGTGCAGTGGGGCTGGGGTGTACCATTTTTTGTTTAAAGATTTTATTTATTTATCTGATAGAGAGCACAAGTAGGCAGAGTGACAGGCAGAGGCAGAGGGAGAAGCTGGCTCCCCGCTGAGCAGGGAGCCTGATGTGGGACTCTAGTCCAGGACCCTGGGATCATGACCTGAGCCCGAGTCAGACGCTTAGCAACTGAGCCAACGAGGTGCCTCCATGGGGTGTACCATTTTTAAACCAGTCATTCTGATAACCCATATAACATTCTACACACACACAAGTGTCTTTTAGGACTTTTACAGAAGCTTTATATCTAGTCTCCTTGCATCTATTTCCTTCACCCACGTCCTCCAGCACACTTGTCCTAAAATTACCTTTTGAGGACCTACACTGGAGCATGTTACTCTTCTATTTAAAATCACTCCACGCACCCTCCAGCCACTGTAGCAAGTACTCTTTCCCATGTAGCAATCAGTCATTCACTCTGGATGAACTCTTTCTTCTGTCCCCACATTGCTACTTTCTATTCCCAGGTAACAGTGCCTTCCCCAAACACTCCATGCCTTGCCATCTGTCTGTGCTTTAGGCTCCTGCTGAAACTCACTTTCCTCTCTGGCTCTCTCTAGCCACATTATACCCAGCTTCTGCGAACCAGCTCAGATGTTATTGTTTCTGGAAAGTCTTCCTAGACAAATCTCAAATCCTGCAAATAGGCAAACACTTGCATACATACTCATATACTGTGGGAATAAATAGTTTCTCTTCTGTTTTTCCACAGGCCTTTATTCATACTTCAGGAACAATGGTTCTGCCCCTCTTGCAGTGACTTCTCTCTGTTGCACCATGATTTGGAGAGCCTCCAAAAGTCTCTAGGAACTGAATAATTCCCTTCGGTGCTTGTGGAGGTGAGTGAACAGATTTCTGTGTATCTATACTCAGAATGCAGATTGGTACCTGCATTGACTTGGAAGAGCACGAATCTGGTGACAGAAAATGTGAATGGTACATTCTTTAGCATATGTCTGCTCAGTTTAACAAACATTTATGAAACCTAGTTTCTACCAAACACTGCGCTAGGCACTGGGCTTAGTGTGGTGAGAACACAGCCTCTGACACTTGTCCTCTTGGGGCTTAATGCATGGGAAGCAATTTGCTATAGGCAAACTGTGATCACATCTGCTCTGGGTCCACATGTCTAGTTCTTAAGCTACAAGAAGGAAGGATTTGTGTTTTATTCACTTTCTATTCTTAACCTTAAAAGTAAAAGCTGCCAGTTATTTCATCAGCAAAGGATGCATTTATACAGGAGTAAAAGAGAATTGTAGTTCTGCACAATTTTGCTGCAAGTCTGGGTAACAAAGAAGTGGTACACTTTTTTAAGGACTAAGGGGAGTAAGCTGGGAACACTGTTGTGAACTGAAGGTCTGTTGGAATAAACTGGGGGTTCAAAGTATAGTGGCTTCTTATTGTTTGAGCTGGTGTTTGAGAGGATGAGAACAGTGTCTCTTCCTCCACCTGGGTAGTAGTGTCCACGTTCATGGTCATATTCTTGTAAAGTCACATCCTGTTGGGTGTGTAATTGACTCTGGGTGTAGAGCACGAGAGCTCCCTCTGCTGAAACCTCCCGACTCCATTTTAATGAGGTTTTCTGTTACTAATTTTCACAGCGTCCTCTATGTTGACTTTAATTAACCACCGTTAGAATGGTAAAGACTTGTTTTGCATACGGAGGTGTTCAGTACATAGCTGATGGGAGAAGGAAGGAGGGAAGCAGGAAGCAAAGGGGAAAGGAAGATTGAGGAAGAGGAAGAGAATGTCTTTTGGTTTTTAAATCAAACTACAGCTTCCGATCGTTACTGTCGGAATAAATCATGATCTTCTTTATGATCTTCTTCTGTTCTTTTAAAAAAGATGCTGCTGCAAACTCTTGAAGACTGGTAGGAAAACCAGTAATAAGGGAAAAGAAGGAAATAAAACAAAATAAGCACAAATCCCTGGCAAACCGCCTAAGCACGATTAGACCATTAGAGAGGAGTGCTCTGCCCCGACGTGACCCCTCACCCTGTCTTCTCCACATTGGCCTTTTTTCTTAAGTGACTTTCAAAACCCATTCTCTTGGGGTTTGCATGCCTAGGAAGCACTGGGGATTAGATGGATGAAAACAGAATACATTTAACCGTACCATAATTATCTCTTGCCTTTTGTTTTCATTCCTGTGGGGCTCTAGAAACGTCACTGCCCTTATTTAATGCAGGGCGGTGCCTGTGGAGTAATGTCTGACTTGCACCATGAAAATCCCTTGGCAGTTTGAGTCATTGAGGGATGGAGCTTGGAAAGCAAGATGAAGAGAAGCTTGCAGTATTGATTGAGACAACAACTGCGACAACAAAACCCTTGAGTCTCTCCCAACAAGCAGAGAGGGAACAGCAAGGTGGGAGTGATTCAAAGGGATGAGAGTAATGCAGGAAGTGGGGTGCTGTGCCCTCCTCATTTGAGACTCAATCACCAGAGTCTCTGTGGAGAAAGCGCACCCCTCAGGCTCTGGCCTCCACTGCAGAGGGGATACGAGCCCTCTCCTTACCTTTACTTCTTTGCCTGTCAGTCAAGAGCCAGGGAAGGGGGAAGATGATAGAAGACTGGGGGAATTTGTTCCACATTCTCTGTTATTTTTTCTGTCTCAATCATCTCAATATCTGAAAAGTAGATTTAGAGGAAGCCTGGCAGGAAGAAAAGAACAGCCAAACTGCTGAGGCTGTTGAATTTTTAATCCCCTAACACTTTTCTCCCCCTTCTCTATTTATTATCTATTTTCAAAGCACTGGAGTAAAGAGATTGTCAAAACCCCATTCCCTGGCAGCCATTCAAAAAGCTTCATCCTGTAGCATGACTAGAGGAAAACCAGGAATGAGTTCTTAGAACAATTTCCTAGGAGTCAGTAATGATATCAGAAACTAAATGTTTTTCTTGAGGTGAGGAATACATGTAATGGGAATGATGGTTTGGTGATGACAGCATCAATTTTTCTCTGACTGCAAATCCTGGGGCTCTCTATTCCTGTGAGCCTGCTCCAGTGCCCACGGCAGGAGATCGCCAAAGACCCAAAGCATGTGCCTGCCCTCCTCCTGGGGAGCATGTTTTGCTTCCTTGGCTGGACTCAGCGAGTCTTCCCCTATGCTCTCCAGTGACAGGATTTGCTGCCCTTCCTGCAAGAGCTTAAGATATTTCCTATGTAGGGAGAAGGGTTGAGGAGCCATTCCCCCACTGCTCCAGGAACCTGCCTCCTGAACTCCCAAAGGACGTGCAGAAGGGGCCTGTGAGTGGGTTCCTATTTCCCCTGGGTCTGTGGCTACCGGGGTATTATGTTCTCATACTATCCCACATTCAGCTTTTAGCAATCTGTTCACAGTTTTGGCTGGTTTCTCTTCAGCAGTGTGTGCACAGTCCAGCAGCAACAATTCAATGAAGCGTGTGTTTGCATCCTTCCTCTCCTTCCTGGATGATGTTTGCCTTGAATTTTGCTCTGCAACCTCAGTTCTCCAATAGAATAAAGACAGTTGTCATTGTGCAGACTGTCTATATGTGTATGTGTATGTTCTGTTGTCTTTGGTAGATGAAACTGGTTTCTTCTCAGCTTTCTATGTCCTAAGTGGAAGGCGGAAGTCAACTGATATGTTTCCTGAACTCCATTTCAAGCGTTGTATTTTTAAAGGGGTGCCTTCAAGTGGCAGGTCATCCAGAAGGTATTGCTTGGGGGGTTCCCTGGCCTGGAAGCTATGGTAAAGGGTCTAAAAACATATAAACTGAAGACAGAGAGTTTAAGGGGAAAGCTCTTCAAATATTTTGAAAGTAGACATTTGGGACCAAGACTCGACTTAGTTGGTGTTATTCCAGAGGCCTGAAGTAATGAGTAGAGATCGGAGGGAAGCAGATTTCTGTTTGGTGCAAGGGGCAAATGTCCTTGTAAAGAAAGCTGTTAGAGCTGGGTAGATTGTTTCTTGAGGTCGTAATCTCCTGCTTTGACAGTGAAAATAACAGAGTTGAGCTTGCATGAACATTTGTCAGGATATTTCTAAGGGTAGTTTTCGCATTCATTTAGGAGTTTGGAGTAGATGAACTCTGACACGCTCTCAGTTCTTTCAGTAACAAGGAATAGACTCCTTTCAGCACCCAAACTCCTGGTTAAGAACTCCCTGACTTTCAAGTCCTTACGGATATGGCTAAATGAAGTTGTGGCTTCTTTTATTATTTTTTTTTTAAGATTTTTATTTATTTATTTGACAGAGAGAGATCACAAGTAGGCAGAGAGGCAGGCAGAGGGAGAGGAAGGGAAGCAGGCTCCCTGCTCAGCAGAGAGCCCGATGTGGGACTTGATCCCAGGACCCTGAGATCATGACCTGAGCCGAAGGCAGTGGCTTAACCCACTGAGCCACCCACTGAGCCACCCAGGCACCCGAAGTTGTGGCTTCTTAAGGAAAAGAATTACCCCCAGAGTTTTGAGCCTTATTAAACAGGACTCTTATTTTGCCTTGGTCCAAAACGAGTGCCACAGATTATGGTTAATTAGTGTTAGGTGTGTGTGTGTGTGTGTGTGTGTGTGTGTGTGTGTGTACTAGAGTCTTTATCAGAATGCTCCCAAATGAACATTAAAATTGAGGTCAAAATAATGATAATTTACCACAGCAAAAATCAACACAGACTTGTGCAAGAGTAACTTTAGACTTTAATTTGGGGGACCCAAATTAAGGGATCCCCTTAGAAAGTCAAAGTCATTTAGTTTTGAGGAAAGAAAAAGGGAACACATATATTAGAGGAAGTGGGTCACCTGTGAATGCATAAATCATGGGAAATAAAACACAGGTGGAACACATGGCTATTTAAAGTAGGGAAGCGTGCTTTACTACAAGGCCACAGCTCCCACGGCTCTAGTCAGACCCTGGAACATCTAGCTGGGGGAAAATGAGGCCATTCAGAGACAGACCTCCAGGGAGCAGAGCTCCAGGTGGTGACAGAGCAAGGGCGGGTGGCATGTCTTTGGTCTTCTGAGTGCTGTGTTGTATACCATTTCATGATTTCCTTGTCAAGAGTGAAGCTGATTTGCTGATATATAAGCATATATAATAGCTTCTGCGATATTCTATCTAGTCTTTGCCTCAGACGTATTCTATATTGAAGTAAGTAATAAAATTCCCTTTCTTTAAAATGTCATGAAGAGGACATTTTGAGCCAGGTCAATACCTGCGCAAGGAGTCTGCCACCCTGTTGTGAGGTGGGTGGCACTGAGCTCCAGCTGCCTCTCATTTCCCATTTTTTCACTCCTCCTCTTCTGCATCTTCTCCCTTTGCATTCCTTCCCATCATAATCCTCCTCTCCCAACCCTCAATTCCTATGTGCCTCATGGCTCTTCACTGTTTACTGTTTGGGAGTACTACTGGTCTTACAGAGACTGATTTTCAGATATGTTAGAGCAGGGAGGGGAGTAAGTGACAAATCTTTGGGTGAAAAAAATAATGTACCTCTTCTAAAGATAAGGTTGATTCTGCTTAAAGCATGGATTTGAAAATCTCTTGTGTTAATACTTTGTTTCGGGGCAGAGAACCCAGTAGTGTGGTTGGCTACTGTGTTCATTGGGCAGGCCCTTGTTTCTCCTCTTGCTACACTTGTTTCCTGCATCTTGGATATTTTTCTGCTCTCCACATGTCCTCAAGAAAGAGCCCCAGAGAGTCCCCAAAATGAAGAAGGGGAAAGAAAATGGAAATTGATATAGACTGCTAATTTCAGATTCTTTAGAGTTTTGATAAGGAAAGAGTTTGGAACTACCACCAAAAAACGAGGTTACTGCAGAGTAAATAACTCATCAGTAGGTTATATTTCTCATTTCCACACTTTCTTGAAAATCAGAGTGGATACTTAAACACCTATATTTTTAATAATAATATTTTAAAATTATTTTAACTCATTCTTGTTGGATTTGGCCAGCAAACCCTGAGAAGGTGGATGAAAGGATTATTCCCAACATTTTAATAGGAGAAAGGAGAGGCCTAGGGACCAGACGTTCTACTGGCTAAAAGCTTTGAGCCAAGCTCGGTCTCTGCTTTTAGCATGAGTTTGATTAATACACCGAATGCAAGGTCAGGAGTTTATGAAATATGTGAGAACTACAGGTGCTTATATTTTAAACATCTACTCCCTGGATGAGAACCTTGAGCCTCAGTAAGAATCTGGTTGCCTTCAGCCAAGAAACTTCAAAGGAGGCCCAGCATTCCGGGCACTTTTTGCTTTCAATTAGTCTCATCCAGGGAGGCATGTCTTACCTACCCAGGCACTGTGAATCCCCACAGTTCTGTCTTTGGATTTTAATTATATTTATTTCATCATTAATTTACTTACCAAACGTTTGTGAATTACCTGTGATGTACCAGGTACTACATTACATTCTTAGACACATAGAAAAAAGAGTAAAACTCAAATAATATCCTCATTGGAGTTCTAGTGAGTAGGCAAGGTAGGGATTTAGAGGTGATTTAAGATATGTTTCTTGCCTTAAAGATGGACCAGGAGAACAATGAGAGAATTCCATTTGGGAATATAGGGTGCACTGGCTGAGTGCTGGGAATTGTAAGCTATCTTGGGAGTCTAGGAGATTAAGAAGGAGACTCAGTTAAGCCTCATAGAATTAGGGGATGCAGGAGGAGAGAGGGGGTGAAGGTTCTTTAAGTACAGTTGATGGGACAGCGGACACGAAAACATGTTTATTTTAGGTGCTGTGGACACCTGCAAATGGAGGAAAATAAGCTGGAATTGAGTGCCTATTGTCTGATCAACATAAATTCAAAAGGTACAAGGCATACATGAGTGGAACAGGGTATAGTCATTTTCCTCAAGCACTTACAAGTTTGTTGGGGTGCTGAGAATCATGTACGTGAAACAATTAGAAAATAATTACATGATAACCAGTGATTAGCTGTTAAATAGTGTGACTGATTCTGATGTGTTCTGTGAATTACTGAGAGAGGAAACCAAGAAGGCTGGCGAAATCGTAGATGTCTTCACAGAAGAGGTAGGACTGTCTGAGACATAGAAGCTTTCTATGGGGATGGTGAAAGCATGGACACAGGAATATCAAAGATTTGCTAATGAAGTGCATTGTAAAATGTTGCTGGACCATTAGGAGGAGGACAGCCAATGGATGAATTTGTAAGCCTGAAAGAGAACTGATGATACTGGAAACCTAGAATTTTGAAAAATATTTATGGGGGTGATTAATAGGATGGAAGGGAAATTTTAGAATAACTCTTTCCTGTGGGTAGGACCATAGGAGAACCAGACTCATGCAGTTGAATCATCAAGGTCCTGGAGTTACAGGAATTGCAAGGGTAGAATGACAGGCAGAAGAGAAATATTGGTGGTCTAAAAGCACAGTGGAAGTTCTGCAGTGTCGTGATTACCTTCTAATCCAGTGCTATTTATGTCACTAACCATGTGAGTCATTGCTTGATTGTGCTAAGACCTTACATACTCCATTTAGCAGACACTCCTGCTGACTAGTTTCCAATTAGGTTCAGCTAGTGCCAGGCACAGGCAGAGAACTGGCAAGAGGGAGGTTGGGGCACAAGTCAGGATGTGTCTCCCTCATTTCTTCCTTGTGTCTCTCCACTCTTTGGGGCATAGCAGTCTTTTGTTCTGGGTTAATTAATCATCCCCTGTTTGGTTTCTCAGCTCTTTTCAAAGGGGTAATCAATTCTATATATGACATTCTTGTTGTTTAAAATGCATAGAAATATTCTATTTTCTGGCTGGACCCTGAGTGATACACTATGTAACCATGGATAAATCTTTCTGACCTGGTTTTTGTATCTTTAACACTGAAAGTATGAACTGGTTGACTTGTAATGCTTTTTGTAAATAACTTATAAGCTCAGTATATCAGATATGTAAGATTCCCTATTCTCTGAATGTATTATTTTATAATTATTTTATCTGCATAAAATCCTCCCACATGGTTCATGGTGTTCATTTGAACATCTGCTAAAATGAAATTTGGAAATAATTGTCCAATGATTGTAAAACTTTAAAATAGGAAAACTGACCCAATATCGGTAGCCTTTTTAAGGATCAAGTCTGATAATCTGCTTGGAGATGCATGGGCAGTAAAGGAGCATATAGAAGGAGGATTTCTCATGGGAAAATCTAAAAAAGATGGCAAGAAATATAAATGAATTTAACCTCAGAGATGAAGCATTTGGAGCAAAAAGGTCAACAGGCACAGAAAAAGAGAGATGTCTTTTTTCTTAGCATTTGCTAACACCCACAGTGTCACATCCTTCATCTAAATTTCCATCCCTTTAGTGACCAAGACCACCCTGTTGCCTTATAAGTGTCTACTTCAATCACATGACAGGCAATTTAGAATTTTTGTAATTATCTAAGGATTAGCAGTAGAGTAGGCTTTGTTAGTTTGCAATTGAATGCTCAATTTTAGAGCCATAATTGGAAAGATTTCCAGTAATTTGAGGTAGTTGCATTTAGTAAAAGGAATGGAGGTGATTTTTGTTACTTTATTCCTTTGTTATAATCTACACTTGGCAAGAGTTGTGAGATAATCTCTGGCAGTATGCATCTCGGACAAGATTTTTCTTTGTGACAACAGCAGAGGAGGTTGAAAGTATCCTATCCTGCTACTGTTTATCCTTTCTGGGAATTGAGTCATAGTTTCATACTGTAAAACAAAACCATCTTTGTCTTAGTGATGGATCTGTGAAAGTAGATTTTGCCCATAATTAAGCAGTCCATATTTTTTTAGACTGTGATTGAGTTATTAGCTAGTTGATTAAGTCAGTACTAAATCATTAAAAATGATGTATATTAAGTGATTACTTGATAATATAGTGTGTTTTGTACAGATCTTTGCAAAGGCACAGAGTTTGCTTTCCTTGATTAAGATCTGAGTCACACTCTGATTCTCACATACAAAACCAAATGGGATAGAATCCTCGAATTCTATTGGATGGTACTAACAAAACATTGATATGAAAATGAACATATGCAGATATTTATCTACTTGCACAGATTATGCATAATAGAAATGGCCATCAATAGTCTATGTTAATTCAATAAAGATTTTTTCTAGTCTAACACCTTTATCAGTTCTGGAGCAGTATTCTAGGCTCTTTGGGATATGCAAAGAAGAAAGCGCTGATAATGTTTCTCCCATTTTCAATAAATCTGCAGACTAATTATAGATAGAATAAGAACAAAAATAAAACTTTTTGAGTTAATTTTTTAATATGCCATATTAATTTTCTCACTCTCCATTTAGTCTTATTTTTTGAGAGAAATATATTTCAGAAATAAAAATATAGAGAAATATATAATATGTTAACACACACATTGATAATTAGTGCCTCATGGCTGACTGCTTTTCAATTAAACACAGCAATTTCAGAAGTAATGCAATAATTTTTTTTATTTAGTTTAATTTTATTTTTTTCAGTGATCCATAATTCATTGTTTATGTACCACACCCAGTGCTCCATGCAATAAATTTTGAACAAAATAAAAAAGATACCATCTAGGGGTGCCTGGGTGGCTCAGTGGGTTAAAGCCTCTGTCTTCAGCTCGGGTCATGATCCCAGGGTCCTGGGATCGAGCCCCAAGTCGGGCTCTCTGCTCAGCAGGGAGCCTGCTACCTCCTCTCTCTCTGCCTGTCTCTCTGTCTACTTGTGATCTCTGTCTGTCAAATAAATAAATAAAATCTTAAAAAAAAAAAGATACCATCTACTAATTTCCTATAGAACACTGGCTTTATAAATCAATGTCACTAGAATCATGAGGCTTGAATTTTAGTATTCATTCTGTTATTATATAATATTAACCTGTCTTTTCTTTGTATATTTATAAATTCTGTGAGCCAGAATGGTGAATCTTCTGTCATGTCAGGTCACTAAAATCCTTCAGAACTGCACTGCTAGATTTTGATGAGTATGTGTATTTTATGTTAATACAAATGGTATGAATTTGAGCTTAATAGGACTTTTGACACAGCCCACAGTGGAGGATAATTTGCTGTGAGTGAAAAACATGGTTCACTGTGAAGTCATAGTAGAAGGTAGAATTTGTGTTAATTGGAATGTGTGACTACTTTTCCTCTTCAGTATTTAAAATTGAATGCTTAGGATGGTAAACAGTTTAATATAAATAGCTAACCAGTGATAAAGAGTAAGCATAACCTTCAAAGATTCATTACTTTTTTCTAAGCTTGATTTTTAAAATTCCTGTTCAATTTCTCATCATTTAAAGCATGTTTTCACAAGTTCAAGCATTCTACCATCATAGAATTCTTGGTAACTATTGTTGTAGAGGACTTTTAAGGTCCCTTTATGGTTCTTAATTTTGATGATACTCTATCTAATACAGATCAAAATTTCCACTTCTGTTCAGGATATCCTTAAACAATAAAGACAAAGTTATTCTGAAACAATTAAAACCTAAGATTTAGTTCCAGCATTCCTACACTAAAAGAAATATTTAAAAAGAAAATCCTTCAGGGATAAAAAGTATGATGCCAGATCAAAATTTGAACCTGCACAAAGAAATAGAGTACATAAAATTATAGTTATGAGAATAAGATATATATGTGTTATATATATATATATATATATATATATAATTATTTTTAATCTGTTGAAAAGTTGAGTATTTGAAGCCAAAAAAAAAAAAAACCCTACAATGTGTTGTGTGCTTTGTAATAGATGTTAGAATAAAATGTGTGTATTCAGTAGCACAAAATATAAAATTACATTGTTAAAATATTTTAATATACCTGAAGTGGTAGAGTATTATTTGAAGTTAGGCTTTGATAAGTTATAAGTGCATTTTGTAAACACTAGAACAACCACTAAAATAAGGATTCCAGTAATAGAATCATAAAAACAAACAAACAGAAAACAAAACCCCACAACTTAAAACAAGTCAGGAAAAAGGGGAAGGAGTGGCAGATAGAACAAAGAGAAAAAACTAGCAAGATCAGAAACTTAAATCTAAAGATAGCAATAATTACATCAACTGTAAAGAGCCAAAACACCAAGTAGAAGGAAGAGATTTTCAAATTAAATAGAAATGCAAGACGACTCTATACTATTGCAAGAAAACTTCCCACACTTTGAAGAGATAATTCAGTTAAAAGTAAAAGGATAGAAGAAGATCTACCTTGTAAATGTTAAATAAAGAAGGTGGAGGTGTCTAGTAGTATCACAGAAGTAGGCTTCAGATTAAGGAGAATTATTTGGGATAAAAAGGAATAATATACAAAGTATCAATACATCAAAAATATGTAACGATCCTAAAGAGTTATGCATATAACAAAAATGCTTTAGAATACTTCAGAGTACTTAAGGACAAAAGATCTGAAGGCAAATAAAATTCATGACTATAGCTGTATACTTCAATGTTACTTTCTCAGTAGCTGAGGGAACAGATAGAAAAACATTGAATATAAAATACCTAAACAGTATTGTCAAACAAATTTGATAAATGACCTTTATATGACACTCCACACAGTAACAGAAAATATATTTTCAGATTCACAGGGAATGTTCACCAAGATAGACCATATTCTGGATCATAACAAAAATCCCAACAATTTCAAAAAATTATATAAATATGTTTTATGCTTATAATGAAGTTAAAATTGAAAGCAGTAATGGAAAGATCCTTGAAAAATCCCCCCAAATTTCCAAGTTAAATGTAATATTTGTACCTAGCCCATGGATCAAAATAAAAATATTTTAAATACAAATGAAATACAGCATATAAAAATTTGTGGAATATAGTTAAAGCAGTGTTTAGAGAAGTTTTATATATATTAAAAATCTCAAAGTCTAGAATTAATAGTTGAAGGTAGCACCTCAGAGAAAGTAGAGTAAATTCAAAGAGAGCAGAAAGAAGGAAATATGTAGTCAGAAATCAATGACATTTTAAACTGAATAAGAATTTTAAAATCAGTGAAATAAAAAACTTGTTCTTTGAAATGATTGTTGAATTAATAAACCTCTAGCCAGACCAATCAAAAACTAAAAAGTGGGGAGGGAGAGATATAATTTATCAATATCTGAAAAAGGAAACAATATAGATCCAATGGAAAGTATATATTAAGATACTATGGATAACTTGATGTCAATAAAAATTGTGATGTAGATGAAATGGCTAACTTACTTGAAAGGCACAAATTGCCAAAGCTCATTCAAAAATGAATAATTCTATATCTAGTATAGAAATCTAATTAAAACTCTTCCCACATCAAAAACTCTAGGCTCAGATGGCTTCACTATCAAATTAAACCAAACATTTCGGGAAAAATAATACCAGCTTTATCCAAAATCTTCCAGAAAACAGAAGTGAAGAAATATTTCTTAACTCCAAATAGTCAAATACATTACAAGAATAGAAATCCACACAATGGGGTGCTTGGGTGGTATAGCTGGTTGAACATTTGACTCTTGATTTTTGGCTCAGATCACGGTCTCAGGATTGTGAGATTGAGCCCTGGATTGGGCTCCATGCTCAGTGTGGAGTCTGCTTAAGGCTCTCTCTCCCTCCCTTCTGCTCTCACACATACTCTCTCTCTCAAATACAAAAAAATTAAAAAAAAAAGAAAGAAAGAAAAGAAATCCACAGAACAACATCGCTCACAAGCCTAGATGCAAAAATCCTTTACAAGATGTATCAATTAAAATCCAGCAACGTATAGAAAAATAAAATGGATCACGATCACAGGATCGTGATCCATTTTATTGAGTCAACTTTGACTCAGTTTTTGAAAATCAATGGATTTTACTTCTATCAACAAAGTAAATATACATGTACACATGTGATAATCTCAATAGAGGATTAAAGAAATTGAAAAAATTAAACACCAGTTTATGATAATTGTCAGCAACTACAAATACAAGGGAACTTTCTCACTCTCTCTCAAAGGATATCCTAAAGCCCACCTATGGCTGACACCCTATTATATCATGAAAGACTAAAAATGTCCACTTTTAAGATTGAGAACTAGGGAAGTGTTGCTACTCTCTCCACTTCTATTCAACATTCACTGTAGGTTGTAGGTAGTACAATAAGGTGAGAAAAACAAAACAAAACAAAAACAAAAACAAAGGTTGTATGGAATATCTGGAGATCTCATACATTGCTGGTGCAAATTCAAAATGATCTAGCCACTATAGCAGATATTTGGGTAATTTATTAGAGTATAGTTTACATGGTTGCATGAAGGAACTCTTTTTGGGTAATGAAACATTCTGCCTCTTGGTTTTGGTGGAGGTTTAATGACTGTATTTGTGAAAACTTTTTGTAATCTATAGTTAAAATGGTTGAATTTTGTAGTATGTATATTATTCTTAAATAAGCTTGACTTCAAAAGTATACATCATGAGTAATTGTTAAGAAAATGGTTAGCAGAGGTAAAATATTGCTACAGGTGAAGTATACATAAATCATCTCTTCTACAGTCTGGGTAAGATTTGTAATAAATATCTATTGAATTAGAATTGTGAAACTGGGTTGGAGGGATAGCATTCTAGAGGTCCTGCCTGAGTATATTCTCAATAATAAAGATAGCTTTTCTAATTTAAGGGTTCAATAATTGAAAGGTACAAAAGTTTTTCTGAGGGCTTGTGATCCTAGTGATGAATTGAATATATGTGCTTACATTTGCTATCTCTCCAAACCCTACTAAAATGACAGTGGATTTTAGGATTTTATCTATTTAAAAAATAGAAGAGAAAAATCCACTAAGACAAAGAAAATCATAATGGACAATAGTAACATAGAATAAATAACAAAACCTATCCAAGGACAGACATAGGGAGCAGAAACCTAAACTAATGGAACAGAAATCCTGGAAGATGAATCCAGAAAAGCTCAGATGGCACAGGTATACCGTACATGGTCATGAAGATGGGAGTGAAAACAGGAGGATTGGTAGACAGTCTAGATGAGAAGTAGGTTAATTGTTACCTCCCCTCTCTGATACCCCACAGACAGGCAAATTGTTTTCTCCAATAGAGCTGAGGATTGCGCATTCGTTCCTTAGGTAGAGTAGAGGACTGTTGAATGTGATAACACACTGAAGATCGTGCATATGTAGGCAGCTCCCAGCATGTGAACAGTTAACGTTCTACCTGCACTGAAGGGCAGTGCCCACTTTGCTCATCAGCACATTGACACTGTCACAATGTACAAGGCTGCAACAGCTGTAAGAAAGTATACAGAGAAGAGCACCTGGGGGCCTCAGTCAGTTAAGCATCTCCCTTAGGCCCAGGTCATGATCCCAGGGTCCTGGGATTGAGCCCTGCTAGGTCTCCCTACTCAGCAGGAAGCCTGCTTCTTCCTCTCCCACTCCCACTGCTTATGTTCCCTCTCGTGCTATCTCTTTCTCTATCAAATATATAAAATGTTTTTTGAAAAAAGAAAGTATACAGAGAAAGGCTGAGTATAGCCCAATAGCAACAACCAGGGATGGCCTCATGACCCTGATGCATGACTTCGGAATTTTTTACCAGCTTCGGCAGACTTGAGTAATGTATGGTTACAGAAAGACAAACTGGAATGAGATCAGATCGTCAGGTCTTGGGTCTCTTCAGCTATGCTATCTTATGATGAAGCAGTATCTCCTTCTGGCTGCAGGACTAGAATTTAGTCTTCAGTGGAGCTTTTCTCATGATTACGTTATTCATTATGGTTGGGAGAATGTGGTACTTGTGCTTAGTTTGGCACATAGTTACCACAGCTAAATTCTCACTTAGATATGGTATATTTATAAATCACTTGAGTTATTGTTGCAAGGGGGGCATCAATCTAAGGTCAATTTCTCAGGCATTCTTGAGCCTAGAGAAAAGATCACAAACATGATGCTGGAGACAATTCTCCAAGGGTTTCTCACACTTCTGCATGTCTTCTTAGCAGAGGATCTGACTGCCCTTTGATCTGGATTATTGTTTTAAGAATACTTAATGAACAGCCTTTGAAGATTGAGATAGTGTCTCTCTCTTCAAGATAATGTTTGCCTCCAAAACAGAAATTTGTTGTGCTTATTCCCCATTATAAAGGATTCTTGGAATCCTTAAGCTCAGGGTTTCTCTCCTGGAATTTCATCCACAGTGTGTGCAGGTATCCATCTGATAGGACCTCAGCAATACTCAGACCCTCACTCTGTTTAGTCCTGGGACCTCAGAAACCATGCACCATAATCCTTTTGTCCTGATCCTCTGTGCCCCTGGGAATAATGTTCAACTTCAAACAGATTTTTCACTGTCTTCAAACTCCTTATCTTAGCAAATCTTTTTTTTTTTTTTTTCCCTCAAAGAACTTGTTTCCTTTTCAGTATTCTGTAAAGGAGACAGTTTGTGTTCTTACACCATACATACATTGAGATCTAGGGATGATCCTGGGATATTTTTAACTACAGACCACAGTTTTTCTTTGGCTATGTGATAATCCTTCCTCCTCTGTAATGTGTGTCACCTAACTGTACCATTTATTATCAAATGTACTCTGGATCATTTGAAAGCCCCCTAATTTATACTACTGAGTACTTTATTTTTGGTTCAGTCTTTCTCTCACCATCCCTGCCAGCATCTTTGGCAACTTTAATATTCCTGTGACTCACGTAAACCCATGCAGTCATCTGACCTTACCCATTTGAGGACCTTCATCCCGGCTCTAGGTGCATGACCTCTTCCTGGACATTTTTATGCCTGGAGAAATGCAGTGCACTTGTTATTATCTAAAAATGTAATGTTTGATGATAAAATTCTCCAGGGTTTTCTCTTTTTCTCTCCCTCTCCTTTTTTAATTTTTTTTTTTTGGCCTTTAAAGTTTTAATTTCCCAGTTGGTTAACATGAAGTGTTATATTATGTAAAACACTGCATGTTATGTACGTATGTAAACCTGTATACAGTGATTCAACAATTCCATACATAACCCAATGCTCATCAGGGTGAACACATGCCTTAATTCCCAGGGATTTTCCCTCTTTTATTTCTACTTTAACTATTCATAGATCTTGTTAGACTTCTTTTCCTTCTACCTTACAGTTGATTATTGTTCTTTTCTTTTTTCTTCTTCCCACATGGCCTCATGGTACCACTTGAACCATTCTTTGGAGAGTATTTTCTGTATCCTCTGGGCTACTAGATAGAGGAGGCTCTTCTCTCTTTTTCCTTACGATATATTACTATTACAGCTTTTTATGTGTCTCACTTGTCTCTTCTATAGGGATGTAAGCACTACCAGGCCTAGGGTGTTGTCTATTTTTTGAAGTGCATTCTCAGCATGTAGAACAGCTCAGGACCCATACTTATGGCTTCAAGGGATGCTCAGTAAATGAAATGAGGAAGCAGTTCATGGACTGAAAAGCTTTGGTTTATCCCAACAGCTGCTAGTCTACGAACTGAAGTGCCAGAATGCAGTCAAAGATCTTTTCCATAGTGAAGTGAGGGAGCCCAGGAAAGAGTTCTAAAGAAAAGCGATCAGCTCTGAATTGAACAGATCAATCACAAGTATGTGATTTTTGTCTCCTTGGCTTGCTCCTTGAGAAAACTGAAGCAGTTCATTGAAGGTAAGTGACATGATGAATTTAATCTGTTCTTCCAGCTACAGTGTACAGATTAGAAACCTCAGTCTAGTTGCAAATTTATTGCCTTGAGCCCTTAGCCGTACCACTGAACCTGAAATGTTTCTTCTTCCCGTTACCCTTGTATTCCTAATTTGTAAAAAAGTAGACAAACAGAACCACTTTTTTCTTCCACAGGTTTTAACTCCAAGCAGATATTCTTTACTAGTTGGTCAAGAATTAGAGAGGTGGGAAAAAGAGAATTTCATAAAAGTGTTTCACTTTTAAGGATGATACTTTGGACAAGTCTCTTATTTCTTTCAACTTCAGTTGCCTAAGTTGTAAATGGGAACATGACTTTAATATGGATTGTGAAGATCAAAAGATGAACAGAGGAGAGAATTAGTAAACTGAAAATGACTTATACTAATATCAATTCTTTTTATACATTTACCATTCATTTAGCATTTCACAAGGGCAAAAACAGTATGTCACTGCAACACACTTGAATTACTTTGATATTATAGCAGACTATGAAATATTGCCTTCTGATGTCACAATTGCTCTGTGTGTGTGTGTGTGTGTGTGTTTGAATTTAGATGTGGATTCCAAAAGATACACTCAAGGACATAAAAGTTTGTTTTCTCTTCTGAGATTTGTAAATTTTCTTCTTTTCATACAGTGCAAAATTTGCCATTATGTCCCTCTTTCATAGAACATGTCTATTTACTACTTTTCTGTTTTCCAGTGTATAAATATTTGAAGAACCTAAACATCGTGGAAAAGTAAATACCTTGTTAACACTTCCTTAGTTCTTGTCCTTAATACATATCTAACTTAAGCTATAAAAAGTGGATATTTAAACAATATTTTGAGTTTACTGTAGATAAGATACAATTGATTTTAAAGAGAAGAGTCAGAAGAAGGAAATAAAGTTTGAGGATGAAGAGGCCAGGAAGTGATAGCCACAGCTATGTTCAGCTCTGCTGCCTCTAGAAGGGTTAGTAGGAACCAGTTGTCATGGATGCAACTGTGTATCACGTTTGGGTTTCGGTTTTTGGGTTTTTTGTTTGTTTGTTTGGTTGGTTTTTTTTTTTTTTTTTTTTTTTTTTTGTGGAAGTTGGGCCACATGATTGATGATTTTTTCCTACTTCAAAAAGTCTATGAATATATTGTTTGTGGGAAAAGAGAAAATAAGGGATATTCTTGTGAGTCAAACAATATAAGAAAAATTTCAAAGAAGAGGTAGAATTATACTTTCCATGAAGAGGCAGGTCTGGATTAACTAATATGTTCTGTGCAGTCATGATACAGTGTGTTTTCTAGGATACTAGAGTTGACTCTTGAATATCTTTCCTCCCTCATTTTGTTGATAAAAAACTTGTTTTGTTTAAGATGGTCATGTGACCAATTAAAACATCCTTCTTTTTAGACTCCTTTGGGACCAGAGATGACCAAATATCCTCATGTGACTAACAAAATATAAATAGAAGTTGCTAGGTTAGGCTTCTCAGGGGAGAAAAAAAAAAAAAGGGCAGATATGTGCCTTCATCATTTTTCCCTGTGACACGGTGTTCTTCTCCCTTTTAAAAGGAAAAATGAGTCAGTGCCTCCAGCGTGACATACATAAAGACAAGTAGACAAGTCAGGGATTTTTCACAAATGGAACACATGCTCACCTTCAACACCCAGGTCAACAGATAATACTGTCAGCATCCAAAATGCATCCCCCTCATGCTTCAATTCAGTTACTACCACCCCAAGAGTAACCATTATCCTAACTTTTTAAGAACATGTATTAGTTTTATCCATTTGGGACATAATATGAATAGAATCAAACACTGTGTATTCTTTTGTATCTAGCTTCTTTGCTCAACATTATGTGTATGAGATGTGTATTGCCTTTGTATACATGGTGCATTCTCATGGCTGTATAGTATTCCACTGTGTGAATAAACCATGTACTATTTATCTAGAACAAAATTCTTGATATCATGACAACAGAAGCCAACAGTGATGCTAGTGGAAAAACCCAGAAAGTTCCAGGGTCAGAGGTAACATGCTTAATTATCTTATCAGCTCAGACTGTCTATCCCTACATGAGACAAACAGCCCCCTGTGTTTGAAGGCACTGAAGAAGTGTTGTTTGTTGGGTGCTGCTGACCATCAGGGCAGCTAAAGCACATTCTGTATCACTTACAGTAGTAAAATTTATGCCTTAAAGAAATGTCAAATAACTAAAATTGAAGCTTGAGGAGGTTAAGCAGATAACTAATATTATATAGCTGGTGAAGTGATAGAACTGGATCTTGAAATTTCTTTATTGTAGTATAATTAGCATACAGAGTTATTTAAAGTATACAACATAGTGATTAAACAATTCTATGATGATTCATTGTTCACCACAGTAAGTACAGTTACCATCTGTCACCAATGTTTTTACAATCTTATATATCATACCATTCCCTTTTGACCTTTAAGGTTTTTGTTTTGTTTTGTTTGTTTGTTTGTTTTTCTGAGAAATCAGCTGATTTCCCTATGAGGTTTCCCTTGTATAAAACTCTTTTTTTGTCTTTTTTTGCTCTTAAAATTCTTTCTTTATCATGACATTTTGCCATTTTAATTATTCAGTCTTGGTGTGGACCTCCTTGGGTAATTTTGTTGGGAGCTTTTGTGTTTCCTGAATCTAGATGTCTGTTTCCTTCCTCAGATTATGGAAATTGTCAGTTATCATCTTTTCAAGTGAGCTTTTTGTCCTCCTTTCTCTCTCTCTCTCTCTCTCTCTCTCTCTCCTTCTTCTGGGAATCCCTGTAATGTGAACGTTATTGCATTTGAAGATATTGCTACATTCCTTAACAAAGTCTCTTTTTTTATTACTCTTTTTTTTTTTTATTGTTCAGCTTGATTGTTTTCTACTACCCTGTCCTCCAGATCACTGGCCCATTCTTCTGCATCCTCTAATCTGCTACTGATTCCCTCTAGTGTATTTTTTTTTCAGTTATTGAATTTTTCATTTCTGACTGTTTCTATTTAATATTTTCTATCTTTTTGTTGAAAGTGTCACTGAAATCCTCCCCCGTTTTGTCAAGTCCAGTATTTTTATGACCACTTCTTTGACTTATTTAGCCAGTATAGTGCTTATCTTCATTTCATTGCACTCTTCTGCTGTGCACTATATGCACTCTTTCAGGTTGGGACACACTCCTCTGTCTCCTCATTTTAGTCTAACTCTGTGTGTTTGTTTCTATGTGTTAAGAATGGACCATAAATTTTCAAGTAGAACTCACTGCCTTTCACAATATAGTAGATAGATAAAGAGATAAACATACATGGCTAGAAAGCACAGATGGCAAGTTTCTCTCTTCTCAAGGATGATTTAGAGAAGGAGAGAACACTGCTTTTTCACTGATCATTGCTTCTCTTCACAGATCCCTTTACTTGCCTGAAAAGCTTGACAGAAAAAGAAAATAATAATAACACACACAGACCTATACCCCTGGGGATAAAAATATATGTTTATAAAAAAAATAAATAAATAAATAAACAACAACAACAAAAAAGAATATTTCGATTTGGGGATTTCAGATCTAAACCAATACCATCCAGTAGAGATACAATGCAAACCATGTATCTAATCTTAAATTTTCTAATAGCTACATTTAAAAATTAAAGGAAACATGTGGAATTTATTATAATAATTTTAAATTTAACTGTATCCAAAATATTATCATTGTAACATGTAATCAATATAAAATATTAAGATAAAAAAAAAAGAAAATAATAATTATCCAGTTCCTGTGCCTAAAGAAAGAGAATCCCTTGGCTCAGAAAATAGAAAAAGGGAGTGTCTTTCCTCTTCCCTCTCCCTTCTCTTTTCCAGAAATGCAAGTAGACTGGAAAGATAGACTGGCCTGAAATAGATGAACAAAAGTAGAATAAGTGCCTATGCAAAGTGAGTAAGGTTGAGGTTTGTGATTTTGCTAGCAAAGTCTGAGAAAAAGAAAGACTTGATCTAATTTGGAATAAAATTACACTTATCAGTTCTCCAGGAGCTTGAAATTGATCACTTTAGCAAGCGATTCTATATCCTGGCTCAGTATAAAAAAGATATCCTTTCTCTCTCTCTCTCTTGCACACACACAAATGAATATAAAATATTAAGAAAGGAATTCATATAAATTATATGGGCTATTAAGAATCTGATTCACAGAACTACAGTATACAAATCCTAGGCCTAAGACTCACTGGTGTGGGATGCATAATTGAGCACTAATACCACAACTGAAGAAAGAGAAGGGAGAAGAGAGGGCATAGGAATGCTCATATTTTCATACACACTTCTTTAATGCACATCCATAACATATCCAAGTTTGACTTTTTGATAAACACTAAATGGTAAATATGGAGGGAATTGATTGTGATGGTTGCATGGATAGCTTTCCTAGGAGTGGAGATAGAAGTTTGTGAGTAATAAAGATAGGTGTATTAGTGGAGTGATTATATATACCCATAGTCCTGGTGGAATTATAAATAGCTATTCTTTTTATTCTCAAAAGGTCCTATGTTGGGCCATAAGTAATATGGCCGTCATTTGTGTAAATAAATATACATACAAAAATAAGACATCACTTTGGATTTATTTTTTTAAAGGTATGTGTGGCAGACATAGATAGAGTTTTGTTACTCAGATTCCCCTGAGAAAGGACATGCTGTTCAGTTTTGAGGAAAGTGACAAACTCTAGCTGTCATGCTGTTTTAGATTCTATCTCCCATTTTGAGAAGCCCTCAGCCAATGACTGAGCATGGCAGTGGTAGCTGAAGTCATACTCTTTTTAGAGGGATCCCAAGCCAATAACTCAGCAAGATGGTGGTACAAGGCCTAGCTCTTTCCCCCCAGCATAGTACTCCCCTGGCCGAAAACTCTTTGCCCCATAATCTCCGTTCATCTCATCTCATTTGTCATGGGTATGTTCTGATCTGACAAATCACCTACTTTTAATTGTTCCCCATCCCGGAAATTTTCTGTATGCCCATCTTAGGGAATGTTTCCAGATAATAAAATCCTATAATCTATAACACTTAAAAATACATATTTATGTATGGGCTGGCAATTTAGAAACATTAAACTATTTTAAAGAATTCAAGTTCAGATTAGATGTTATTCAAAGAGGCACCATTTAATGTTACAAGGTAACACAGTTCCTGAGTATCTAGCAAGAGACCAAAGTAAAGGCCTATGGTAAAGGAAGTCTTTTCTCAAGGAGAAAAGGCAAGTTACACTTGAAAACTCTTTGCTGAGGGAAAACTATAGTAGAAAACCATGTTGTTCATGGACAGACATGGACATGATCTTTTTTCTCTTTTTCCTCTCTACTTTGCTGCAAGAGAGAAAAGAAGCAAAGGGTTGAGCAGGGAATTTATAAGGGCAAATATAACCTTTGGTTTGATGCACAGTAAGCTGACAGTTAAAGGTGTATCATGCTAGATAAATGTCAAAAGCCAAATAAAAGCCTTAATAATAAGCTGTCTAGAGGCTAAAATCCAGAACCCTCAAGCATGAGAGAAGGATTAATTTTTAAAAACAAATTTTAACCCAAACTGAAACTGTCCAAGGAGGCTTAAATGTTGTGGTAAACTCAGGGTTGAGGGGTGTGAGTGTGGAGAAAAGAGAAGGAAGAGACAGCTAATCCAAGGCAGAAAAGGTACCTGGTTGAACCAAGATTTTTTATTTACTTATGTCTTACTCTAAAAAATGGCAGCATGGAGCCAAACAGTAAGTATTGTTATGGGCTGAATTCTGTGTACTACCCCCGCAAATTCATATGTTGACATCTGAATCCCTAATAACTCAGAATGTGACTCTATTTGGAGATAGGATCTTTAACAAGGTAATTAGGTTAAAATGAAGTCATTAGAGTGGGTCCTAATCCAACTTGACCAGCATCCTTACAAAAAGAGGAGATTAGGACACAGACGCAGAGGGACACAATCAGGTGAAGACACAGGGAAAACCTAATCCTTTCCAAGCTCTGTGGAGCCATGGGAATGGGGGGAGAAGCCCTGCCTGGGAGAGTCAGGAGGCAGAAAGTTCAATGAAGATGTTTTATTTCCAGCAAGAATCAATTATCTGTAATATTGTTTGAGACTGAAGCACAGGAAATTGAAAGAACAATCATATGCCTGAGCTACAACCTAAAAATGACACACTGTCCTGCCTTCCAACCAGGTTATTTCTGTAGTCACCTTTCCTAACACTTTATCTAAAAAGGTGCTTGTATGGTCTTAATGCTTATGATTAAAGTTTATTAAGAAAAATTTAATAATGATGTAAATATTTTCCAGATACTGGATCATTTTCTCCAAATTTTTTTTTTTTAAGATTTTATTTATTTGACAAAAAGAGAGAAATGGTAAGAGAGGGAATACAAATAGGGGAAGTGGGAGAGGGAGAAGCAGGCTTCCTGCCGAGCAGGGAGCCCAGTGCGGGGCCCCATCTCAGGACCCTGGAATCATGACCTACGCCTAAAACAGACGCTTAACCACTGAGCTATCCAGGCGCCCCTCCAAATGGTTATTGTGATTCCTGTAGGAAACAGTTTTCATCTCATTCTTTTCTTTGTTAGAATTAAATCTCTGTAAAGTGAAAACGTTTTCCCCACTTGGAAATGCTGGTGAGGGGTTTGCCAATCAACCTAAAAAGTAATCTACTTATATTGCCAGGGTCACAAAATCTTATAAGAAGAAAGGCCCTATGGGGTTTTGTTCATCCTAAAGAAAAAGGAAAATGTGAGCTGAATGGACTCAGGGGGTGTCTGGATTACTAATCCACCATATAGTGTTTAGGCAGGTGGACTTTCAGAGGCCTGGGACTCATTGAGGGATGCCAGAATTGAGGAGTGCAACTCTTGCTGAATTAATCTTCCCACAGTGGCAGCTCTTGTTTTCATCATTTTGCATTTGCTAGAGATGAGGCTCAATTGTAGCCCATTATTCAGACTGGACACCAACCAGGTTTTTGTCATAATTCCTGGCCTTATGTACTGACATGAATTTATGGGGCAACTTGAAAAGCTGAGATGATTAAATTACCAAAGGCGGTGCATTCCTGGCTCTCCACTTGGCCCAGAATTGCTTTGCTTACAGAGTTATCTTGACATAGGAAAGGCTTGGCCCACTGTCCTGTGAAGTGTCCAAATGCTTCTCAAGGGTTTAGCAGCCAATGAAAAAAGAACATAGGTTAGGATGAACTGGCCTCCTCCCATATGTTTTGCTGGGCTTACAGCATGATTTTTCTTCTGCTTACAGAAGAAAGGACTTTCAAAATTCAAATGCTCTTTTGCATCTATGACAGAGATCTAGAGTCAAGAAGAATCAGAATTTCACGTTATAAAGCTAAAAAGCTTGGGCTTCTCCTTCAGGGAATGGTTTGGATCCTTATATTCTGGAGAGCTGAAATAAATGAGGGTTTCCTTTGGAACACGGACGCTATTCCTAACGTTGTTCTGGATTTTCAAATCCAGTGTACTATTCTCACCTCCAGTGGTTGGTATGGGTGTGTGATGTCAGCTGGGCTAATAATGATATGGAATCACCCACGAAGAGATGTGACATCCAAGTTGAGCACACTAGAATCCTCACCTGGAATGTTCTGCACTGGAGGTTGAAAGACAGCTCTCAATTTCTTTTAGAACGTGATCCAAAATATATACATAAACTTAGAGATATCAGCATCCATACATGTTGATACATGGAGAATATCTGTATATAAAAGAGAAGTTGGGGCCAGCAGACATGGGATATACGAGTTAGCAATGGCATCTTTTTATACTTACTTCAGATGAAAAGCTGTCCCCAAAAATGTAATTCAGTAAGGGGAAACTTCTTCAGTATAACTTTGTCAACTTCACATGTGTAGGTAATATATCTGAATTTCAATCATAAGAACTGGCAGCAAAGAATTGCTTTTGTTTTCTTTTTTATTGCTACTTCCTGTATGAAAGAAAAGTAACTCTGGCCAAAGTCTCCTGAAGTAAAATGAAATTTTATTTTCATTATGAGCAGGAAGGTAGGTGATAGCAGATTATCTTTTGTTGACACTTTGAATATACATTTATGATGTGTCTTTTTAAGCCAATGGGAATCAGATGTTTTAAATGTCAATGATAACAAAAGTTGAGTAGAACCATACATTATGTTATAACTAAATTTTAATTGAAACATAATGTCATAGGATGTTAGTACTTGAAGGGACCTTGAAGGTCACCTTGTACATTTAATCTCAACTATATGGGTGGGTGAAGAAGAAACACACATGTGAGCAGAGAAAAACCAAGGTGAATGGCATATCATTTATTACTACAATAAAGTACTGAAGTTTGCAATGAATTGATTTATTTCTTGTAGACTAGAATACATTCAGAGTTGGAAGTTCAACACTTTTCAAAAGATTTTATTTATTTATTTGAGAAGGAGAGAATGTACGTGAGTGGGGAGTGGGCCAGGAGGCAAGAAGAGAGAGAAGCAGACTCCCCTGCTAAGCAGGGAGCCTGGGATGCGGCTGGATCCCAGGACCCTGAGATCAGGACCTGAGTGGGAGCACTCATATGTTTACAGATCAAATAGGTATCTGTCCCATTAGAGACCCATAAAAAACAAAACAAAACAAAACAAAACAAAAACACAAGAGTCTCTTTGTGAACATGGGACCATAGATAGCTACATTTCAGACCCGAGTTTTCTTGTTGTTGTTGTTGTTGTTGTTTGGGGGGGGGTGGGGTAGAATTCAGGTTGTTTTTATTTATTTTTTTATTAACATACAGTGTATTATTTGTTTTAGGGGTACAGGTCTGTGATTCATCAGTCTTTTTTTTTTTTTTAAAGATTTTATTTTATTCGACAGATAGAGATCACAAGTAGGCAGAGAGAGGCAGGCAGAGAGAGAGAGAGGAGGAAGCAGGCTCTCTGCTGAGCACAGAGCCCGATGCGGGACTTGATCCCAGGACCCTGAGATCATGACCTGAGCCGAAGGCAGCGGCTTAACCCACTGAGCCACCCAGGCGCCCCTGTGATTCATCAGTCTTACACACAACACATACCTTCCCCAATGTCTATCACCCAGAGTTTTCTTAACAGCATACTTTGAGAGCTTAAGACAGTGCATGCCTTGATCCTGACTTGGAATACAATACTGTTGTGTGGCCAACAAAGTTGTTGGCCCACCTTGAATTCCCATTTGAAGTCTCCAGCTTCAGATGATACTCTTCCCTCCAGTGCCTATCTCCCAGACCAGTGCAATATATCTAAAGGGAAATTTGCTGTTTTCTTGATAACAAACTAGCTTCTTTCCCATATTATCTGTGTCATCTCCTCAATGAAATCTCATACTAGTTTGTGTATGCCACGTAACTGTGAGTTGGAGTTTCTGAGCATCAAGCCCTAATTATTTTACTTGTTAATTTGAAGAACGTTATGTCTTAACCATGCTAACATTTAGGGAGGGAAAGATCATAGAAAAGAGAATTTTTAAATTTTAAATATAACCAAACTCAGATAATTTGTCTTGAGCAATATAGCAGAATGAAGAATCTCACGATTATTGCTTAAAATCTGAGTCTCAACAATTGTGCTCAAATAAAATGAGTGCTTTATATTAAAAAGGGAAAAGTTTACAATGGGTACTCAAGCTTGTCAAAACTGTTAGAAATGTGGTTTAAAAAAAAAGAGGTAAAGTAGGACTTACAGGTACAAAGTTTTTTCATTAGTAGCTATTTCAAATGTCACTGAAACAAATGATTTGTGTTAAATATGATAATATACTTTCATAAGTGGGCACCTCATTAAGACAAGTAGAGCACCTCCTTAGCTGAGCTAAAAACCATTTTACCACCTATTTTATAGGTTCATTCAAATGATTTTCAACCTTTCAGGGAAATAGTTTTGCATCGGAAAAAAAAAAAAAAGCTTAAAAATATTTCAATGAATCATTAAAAATAGCATTCTTGGTTTAAGTAGTAGACATGTTTTCTATAAATGAAGTATGTCCAGAGACGATGTGTGTGTGTGTGTAATTATAATTAGCTTTAAAGTAAAATAATTGTGTTTGATTAAATTTGCTTTATATAGAAGTGTCCCTGAACCACTGTTGTTTTAAACAGAATTAAATAACTTCTTCAAGATTCAAAGATACCATGTTAACCAGGTAGGATAAACTTTTCTTCACCAACCAAAATTATCCATATGGTAGAAGTTCTGTTCCTATTATATCCCTGTTTCATTTTCCTGGCTCAGTGTGAATAGGCCATTCAAAAGTCAACCAAACACTTGATATATTTTCACATAGGGAGAAAGGAGAGAAGTCACTGCATCCAATTTTCTCCAAACACAGAGATGTTCTCATAGTCTAGAGACCTGCTACAAACACATGATGTAAAGGACAGAAGAAAGAGCAGCCACAAGGTTGAACAGGCAAAGATGAGGAAGAAAGTGGTTTGCAGTCAGTATTTCTCTTGCTACAGTGCTGCTCCTTTTAGGAGCTTAGTGAATTTGGGACCAAGACACTTTTTCCTTTACTCTGCTTGGCTGAGTATGAGGCCGCTGCAATGTCTGAAAATGAGAACTGACCAATTGATGCTGTAATGTCCACACCTGACTCTCACATTTTGGCACACAAATCTGTACCAGTTATCTATATTGGAGACTATGATCTCTAATGTTTCATTTCTTTTATTTAAAAGACATGTGGATTCTCTGCATTGCTGGGAAAGTTCACAGATGAAATCTCGAATTATTTAATCAAATACATTTTTTTGTTTGTGTTTAATAAAAGGTAAAGACATGCAGAGAAGGGAATGCCAGATTCGCACTGTAGGTGTTAACTCTCTTGCCAGATTCAGTGGCTCTCCCTTTTGGATTCTAGGATATGACTTCCAGGGTTGTGTTGCCTGGGTCCACAGCTTGGCCCTCCCATGAGAGTTCACCAAAGCTTCAGTTTCCTTCTCTGTAAGATGAATATAGTATTGGTAACCATCTCAGAACAGGGGCAGATATTAAGGGAGATGATATTTATAAAGTACTAAGCACTATTCCTGGTAGATACATTCAAAGTTCTTGTGAATATTACTTTACATGGATGCTACTTAGATTACCATCCATTCTCTGACAGTTCTCTTAATCTACATGTCCTAATAGGGTAACTGGGATAGATTCTAGAACATAAAAAATGAACTTTAGGTACTTAAGGCATTTGAATAAAATACGGCTTTAGTTAATAATTATGTATCAATATTGTTCATTAATTGTAACAAATGTACCATATGGGTGAAAGATGTTGATAATAAAGAAAGTAGATGTGGGGTATGTAGGAATTCTGTGTTATATTTTTAACTAAAACTGTTCTAAAATAACTCTGATAAATTTCAAGAGCTCATCTAAGGTAGCATGATTTATTGATGATTTGAACCTGAGATTGGCAAACATTCTTTGTAAAGGGTCTGATAATAAACAACTTGGGCTTTGTGAGCTGCATATGGTATCTGTCACATGTACTTCTTTGTTTATAACCCTTTAAAAATATAAAGGTCATTCTTATCTGTAGGGCCATACAAAAACAGAATAAAATGCCAAAGACCATAGTTGTAGAACCCCTGATTTAAAATAATAGATAAAGAAGAGGTACTTAGATTTGTTTCTATCCATGCACATGTAGATTTTTCTTAGCATCCATGTACCATTCCTTCTTCAGGACCATCCCTTCTTTTTCATCATTATCAAATGTACAAGTCCTGGCTAGTTTCACCTTTCCTCAAGAGATAAAGTTAATAATGATGGTATTACCCACAGTGTCATGGCTCCTTAGAACCTCCTTTATTGAAATAACACAGAACTTCTTTCCTGTGTCGTTCCCTACCACCATTTCCAATGGCACTGCATCATTGATTCAGCCATCAATGAATCCTGGCTTCTTCTAATGATTCTCTTAAAGGTTTTTACTGTGCTTTGTTGATGGTAACCTCATATAAAGTCTTTCTCAGAGTATGCAGGAAAATGTGGACAGTAATTTATTTTTCAGACATGCTAATTTTACTGTTCAGAATTTCATAATGTAAAGGTTGAATGACACCTCTTCCAACCACGCCTTGCCTTGGACTCTAGGTTGTTGTCATTGCATCCCTAGAATATAATCTCTTTCAGTGTTGACTGCACCAATGCCTTCCATTAACCAGTGGGGAGGAGAGGCATTAGCCTTTTGTATAGAGTGGGAAACAAATTTCCATTTGCATAAGAATGTTCTTTCTTCATGCATCATGGTTTAAGACCAATTTAGGAGAGCACATTGTTGCCATATTGATCAGAGGTGAAAGAGGACAAGGATTAAAATGGCCACTTGGTGCTGGGAAGCCATAGTCTCAGAAGCCCTCAGGGGAGATGAGTGACCCCTTCTTGGGGTCTTCCTCAATCATGGCACAAAGTCTGCAGGAGAAGTGCAAATGTTCCCTGGGTAATTTAAAACTGCCATAGCAGGGGAAGCACTGCCACCATAAAGAACCTCTGCCATCATCCTGCATACTACTATTCTTACTGCCTGCAGATGCTAAAGATCAGAGGCAGCCCTGTGGTTGGAACATGGAGGACTGAGAGTAGGTTTGAGGATCTGTGGTAGATGGTTAGTAGCCCAGAGTCCTGAACTTGTGCAGGGTCCAAATTAAGAGTTGTGATAGTACCATTTTTGGAAGCTCAGTCTCACCCAGTACCCCAAAAGAAATTTCATATCAGTCAGCTAGAGTGATATGCTTACCCTTGTATGACTGGATTCAACCATGGGGCCCTGAGATGACCACATAAGCACAAATCAATCTTGGGGCATCTAGGTAACCCAGTGCACAGCAAAGTTGGAGGAATCAGAATCAGAAAAGTGGGGTCTGGGTGTCCTGGCATTGCCAGCTTCAGCTGGCTCCAAGCCACAGGAAAGAGAATTAGAAAATTTCAGCAAAGACTCTCCAAACTGGAGAGCCCTCTGAGTTAGGGAACCAGGGCAGAGATCTCCGCTTGCCTGGCCTGAGAGTGGCACTGCCTCTCCTTCCTCAAGTTCAAGAGACAGGCAGTGAGTGCCCCTCTCCTGAACCTAGACCTCCAGCCTCTCTCTAAAATTCCTGCCAGAACCGTGAGAAGCATATTGCAAATATGCATTCAAACTCTTTTTTTTTTTTTTTTTTTGCCACTATTGTAGGCCTTGGGGATAGAGATGAAAATGTTTCTGGAACTTTTAAACAAGTGTATGTATCATGCATCCTACCCCTACACAGTACACAGGCCCCTGCTGTGTAATAACTAATTGGCAGAACTAACTCAGACTAAGATGTTAATCCTGATAATATCTTAATTCCAGATAATGCACTTTTATTTAAGAAGATCTTCTTTTAATGCCTAACACAAAGTTGTAACCTCTGACTATGCTCATTGAAACATGTAGATTCACAATTAACTGGGCACAGAGCATTGCTGAGCTCTAGCTACTTATCAGGGATTATCATTTTAAATTTACCCTGCTGAATACATCTTAAAAACTCAACTAAGAGAAGCAATATTTATTTAGGATTTGGGAGGTGGGGTGGATAGTCCATCTATTCTTCCAGATACTCCCAACATCTAGCCCTGAATTATATTAGATAATTAAGAGACCATGTGCTTGGATTGAATATTTTTTATGTACCTCACCCTTCCCAATCACCAAATCCTGTGCTGAGAGTTGCCTTTATTGATGTGTGTTTTGATGTGATACCATTAAATGAACTTTAGAGCAGAGGAACCTAATTAAACTTGACACTGTGCTTCCTGAAAAGGTGTTGTTGAGAATATTGTTCATCAAAATACGCACTTGTACGAGAACTTAGAGTGGGGGGAAAAATCGGTCTAATTTCTCTGAATAGCTGGATGGCTTTTGTAAGCAATATATGATAGTCCTTTTTTTTTTTTTTAAAGATTTTATTTATTTATTTGACAGAGAGAGAGATCACAAATAGGCAGAGAAGCAGGCAGAGAGAGGAGGAAGTAGGCTCTTAAGTAGGCTCCCCGCTGAGCAGAGAGCCGGATGCGGGGCTCCATCCCAAAACCCAGAATCATGACCTGAGCTGAAGGCAGAGGCTTTAATTCACTGAGCCACCCAGGCGCCCCATGACAGGCCTATTTATGTTTTCTTGTTTACTGCCAGAAAACTCACAACTAGGTTTCAGGCTCAACTCCAAAAAGACTTAATGACATCATGGTGTGCCCTAAACTGATTTCAGTTCTAACTTTTTTCTGTCCTATTTTTCCATCTCGTTTTGCTTTTTTATATAAACTGTATCAAATTTATTTAATCTTCCTGTTATATTTGCATATTTGTAAATTAAACGTACATTCTTTTTGGAACAAGACTGGTTAGAAAGAATTAAGAAGTTATGACCAAACTGTTCTGGAGAGATTTCATGTTGTAGAGGAGTGTGGGCTTTGGACTATATAGGTTTGAACTCACTATTAGATCTGCTTCTTAAGAGTTTTATGACCTTGGACAAGTTTCTTAATTTAGTCTATCATATTCCAGGGGTAGTATAACTGCTGATTAACCCCATTGTCTTTGTTCTTAACTTATCTTCCCTTTAGCTTTTCTCTGCATGTGATGCTTTCTAACATAGGTCGTATTATGGTAGCAAATGAGGTAGTACAGTCTTAGATAATTTTCACTTAATGATGAATGCCAATATGCAAAAAGATCTGGAGATCCAGATAAGAGTTGTATTTTCTAGGAGAACTAGGAATGAGCTTTAAAATACCTTATTTATACCATGGTGAAGTGTATGTTTCTTGGTCTTTAATTCTTGATTTCACATCAGAATTCATAATCTACCCTGCCTCTTAATTTATATTACTGATTTTAGTGGATTCAATCAGGAACCCAGGACAAAACACTTAATTTGGTTGCTGTCATCAATATCTTCCTCCCCATTAATATAAATAGGATTACTTCTCAGCAATATACTATACATCAAAAAGATAGTGTCTATCCTTGAAACAAACAAACAAAAAATAATACATCAGAGTTTAACAAGTCTCTTCTACCTAATGAATGAATTTACGATTTCAAAGAATAGTAAACCTGTCAAGGGGAATTAAATGATATGTTGCACCAGGAGTAACTTGTGCGTCTGGCATTTGTGTTAGGTTGTTAGAGGAAAATAGAACATGTGAACCTTGATAATAAACCTGTCTTTGATATTATTGTTAAGCTTGACTCTTCTGGAGATTAAAGTGGCAGGTAGTAAAATGTATCATGCAAACGTAAATGTGACATTTTTGTTCTATTTTAAGTTTCTCGTAGAAAATGGTTTTGTGATTGGTCTTTGCGCAGAACTTTATTTATAATCCTATTTGCAATTTGGAGATTTTGCCTCAGAAGGTGAATAAGCATATTGCTCGGGCTTTTGTGATTCTGAACATGTCACTGCTGTCATTTGTCAAATATGCCTGAAATCTGCCTTTTCAGTAAGTGATATCTTCCACTCTTTTCAGGTGAAACTTTTTACTCCTTTTGTTGTTGTTGTTGTTGTTCTTTTTAAGAGAGGTGTCTAAATAAGAGAGATATTTGGAGTCTGATTTTGATAGCAGGAATGATTAATTAAATTAATTAATAAACCACTGTTATTTCAGTGCAGCCCAATTAAACAGCACTGGACTTTTTTCATGTTTTTATCTTGGGATGCAGCACCATTTCATTGCATTCATAAGATGGATTGTATTTCTTCATGCATGGAGAAAAAAAATCATGAAGCGAGGTCGCCTGTCCAATGCAAGCAGATTTTTACCTACTCCTCTATGGTTGATTCCTTTCTTTTCTTCCCATAAGCCTCAGGAAATGCTTTCCTTTTGCTTTTGCTTATCTGCTAGAGTCCATGGGGTTGCACTTTCTTCCTTGCCGCTGGGAATTTACAAGTCCTGCAGTCCTGTCTTCTGGCGACCTGTCTGTCCTTTGGCCACTGTCTTAACTTCACGGCTTCTAGGTACATCATCTGTGAGATGTGGACTGCACTTCCTCACATTCTGGGGGATGTTGGGAGGATTAATTAATGTTTGCAGTACACATTGAAGCTTAGAGCTGCAAAATGCTTTATAATTTCAAAATACCACTATGTTAATAGCAGGCTCACTGTGAGAAAGCTGCTAATACAGTCCTTCCCCTCTCTGGAGCTCAGTGACCTTTCTATTTATCCCACTAATTCCATGGTATCTCCCAGAGGAATAGTCTGTGCTTCTCCAACCTGGATTTGCTTCTCACGTAATAAATGCGGCAAACCTGGAATACATGCATGGAAAATTAAAAAAAAAAAAAGAAGGAATTTATTTATTTAAGTAATACTTGTTCACCTGGAACATACTAGCAGCTGGATTCCTGCTGAATCAAGAATCTATTTGTTCCGGCAGGTCACCCAGCGTTGTTTATCAATTTTCATTCCCACTAACAGAATTAGGCTCCCAAACCATTTCTAATCAGTTTTCTGGCCTGCATTTTGGAGGCTTTAAATTGAAGGGATACATTTAACACAGTTATAGCCCATTACTTACCAGAGGAATGGTGGCCTCTCCTTTGTGTTAGAACCAAGCTCTCTAAAAAGCATCTCTAACCCAAGGTGTCAACCCATGTACAAATATCATCTATTCTTTGGGAGTGGCAAAATTAAAATGAGGTGGTTTGCAGTTTCCTAGATATTATAATCATGTAAATATTATGTTTTAAAGATGTCTTCGTTATGAACTAGCTTAGTCTAGTGATCAAACAGGTATAAGATATAAAATCTTAGTTATTACTTTAAAAGTTGTCTCTATCTCAAATGAAGACATTTCATTTTGCATTATTTTTCTAATAATGAATATAGGTTCAACTAGACTCAATTTATGTCTTTTGACTTATTCCTCATAGGGCCAATGAGTGAATGACTTACAATGTCTTAACGGGTCTTGGTGGGCATTGGGGTCCTCCAAACTAGAAATGGACAGTTAGGAGTTTATTTAGAAATAAAAAAAAAAAATTAGAAAATGTAGCCAGGTTCCCAGTACTGATTGGCATTCTATGAAGAAGCATGCAAGGATTTGAGTAAAACTGGGGACAAAGTCCTAAAAATACCTCAATGGAAGAGAGACATTTAATGAATGTTTAGTTTAATGAATATTGGTGAAAATTCAGATGTAGTCTAAATCTAGATGGGAGGCCAGCATTCAGCATAGATGCCAGTCTGTAGGTCATGCTGAGGACATCCAGAAACAGTACCTGGTCCTGTAATGACCATAGCTCCCATCTCTCTACTCTATATGTGAGACACACTAATATTACCCTGATGACAAAACCAAGCATATAGACGTTTACGGCATTCTCAAGGTTACAGAGGGAGAAAATAAAAGGAGTAAAAGTTGAACCCAAGTGGTTGAGCTCTGCATATAAGACGTTAAAGAAGCATAAGGCCCATGATTAAGAGCATGTAGTGTAGAATCACAGTTCTGGAGACTGTGTGATCTTGGGCAACTTACGTAGCCTCTCAGGGCCTCAGTTTCTTTATATATATGTATATATGTATCTGTGTGTGTGTGTGTGTGTGTGTATACACAGATACACATATACATATATATAAAATAAAAGATTAGAATGGCACCCATCTCTTAAGTTTGATGAGATTAAATTAGGTTATACATATAAAACCTAAGAAGAGTTCTTGATACATAGTTCAGTAAGCAATAAATATGTAATTGTCATTCAGTTACAAAGGAACCATCAGTACAGAATAGTCACATATTGTGGGCCACAGTAATTAAGTAGGACTATAATCCTTGAGACATATATAGAACATGAGAAGTGTAAGGTAATGCCAGAAGTTAAACCTTGTTGTTACTTTTATTGTATATCCACAAAGCCTGTGTGTTGGGGTTCTTTATTCTGGATATGATGTTGGGATCTTGATGGTTTGATGGGCTTCCTGATGGCAGAGTTTATACATTTATTTACCTTTTTATCCCTGACACAAAACTAAAATGCAAGTAAGTTTAAGAATTAGCTTTAATCTAAAAAAATAGCTTTAATCTGCAATAATAAAGAAAATAGGTGAGTGACTATCAGTGAATTAGAGATTTTATACATTTTTTAGAAGATTAAAAATAGAGGAAGCAGTGCTAATTGAGGACAGAGGAGCCCCCGTAAAAACTGTCATCTCCAAAACAGTAGGCAGTAGCCAGTAGCCATATGTCACTATTGGGCTCCTGGAATGTGGCTGGTCTAAATTGACATGTGCCATAAGTATAAAATATACACCAGTTTTTGAAATGTATATGAAAAAGAATGTAAAATATCTCAATTTTTATACTGATTACATGGTGCAATGATATTTTTGATATATTAGATAAATTGTTACTAAGTTAATTTTACCTTTTTAAACTTTTTAATGTGGCTTTTAGAAAATTTTAAATTATACAAAAGGCTCTTGTTTGTAGCTTACATTGTATTATTATTAGATAAATCTGCTCTTGTCTAGATGTGCAGAAGGGCTCTTGAAGAAGCCCAAAGAAATTCTCATGTCCAAAGTACATGATGCAGAAAAGGGCAAAGATCAGAAGGAGCTGATAACTGGGAGACAAACTTGAAGTCTATATAAGAAAAAGCTGTCTGTTTTCTTCCATTTCCCATTCCCCATCTCCCTGTAAGAAGATCAGTTAGAACCACATATGGATCCTAGGGTTGTTGACAAGGAAGACACTTAAATTCTAGAGAACAGTGTCAGAGTGTACTAGAGGAACGTGTATAGGAGACAGGGATACAAGAGAAAGTTCTTCCCATCCTGGCATTTCGATTTTTCATAGTATAATTGCTACTCGAGAGTCCATTCATCTCAAATCAAAGTCTGTCAATTTAGTAACCCTGCTGATGTACACAATTTTCCCAAGGAATAATTGTTTAAAATATAATTGAACAATCAAGGGTCACTGGATTTTTTTAAATTTTTTTATTTTTTATAAACATATATTTTTATCCCCAGGGGTACAGGTCTGTGAATCGCCAGGTTTACACACTTCACAGCACTCACCAAAGTACATACCCTCCCCAATGTCCATAACCCCACCCCCCCTTCTCCCAAACCCCCTCCCCTCAGCAACCCTCAGTTTGTTTTGTGAGATTAAGAGTCACTTATGGTTTGTCCCCCTCCCAATCCCATCTTGTTTCATTTATTCTTCTCCTACCCACTTAAGCCCCCATGTTGCATCACCACTTCCTCATATCAGGGATTTTTAAGAAAAATTTGCATAAATGAAGGAGAAAGACCTTCATAGGGCAAAAGTAACACCAATGGAAACAGACACATTAGAGATCAAAAGAAAGTAAATCAGAACAAAGCAATCTTAATTAATATCCTTAGAGAGATTTAAGAAGATATTACAGCCATAAAAGTAAAAGTAGCTTATTTTAAATGGGTATTTAGGTCTACTGTAGTTACCTAAAATATAGCCTTTGGGAAAAACAAGGTGAAAGGTACATTGGACTTTTTTGTACTGTCTTTGCTACTTCTATAATATGAATAAATCTGTAGCAATTTCAAAATAAACAGTTAAATAATGAAAATCAATTTTAAGTAACAGAGCTCCCCAAAATTAAAAAGAAATATACTTCAACATAAATATTATAGAAAGTTTTGAAGATAGAGTTGAGGAAATCTTTCAGATCATAAAATTGAAAGAAAAACATGAAATGTATCTATAAAAGAGGAGAATAATACCTTGTCAGACATTAAAATTATTTAGTCTTTGGATAATTTAGTCTTAATAATGTGAGCATGGTTTATTTGTTTTCAAATTTTGGAGTTATCCCAAAAACAAATCACAAATCAGGAAGTAAAATTTCCAGCCGCAAAGATCATCATGACTCTGCCTTTTCTTTTGTTCAATTACAACTGTGGCCATATTGAATTTTACCATCAGTGTCTGCTCTTGTTTGGTTCTCTTTCTCTAACTGTCTTGATCTCTTTTACTCCTTCCCTCTCTCTGTCCATCCTCAGATCCTCCATTTATTCAGTGGCCATGAGACCTGAAGATTTTATCACCTCTGGGAAGGTCTGGGGTTCTTAGCTTTTCCACCTCTGTCTTGAGGTCTAGGAAAGTTATGGGTGGCAATATGATAGAAGGTGTGGATTTCTTTCTTTATTCAGGCTGTCTTTCTTTTTTCTTTCCTTTCCTTTGCATCTAACCTTACAGGCCAAACCTGAGAAAAGAGATTGTCCAAGGATGTCAGACCAACTCCTGCACTGATGTTTGGGGTCCAGACTAAAAATCAAGACTTCCCTTTGCCTTTCCATATTCTCATTTCCTGACAACTTGGTTTCCTTCTCCAAAAGAAGAGTGGTTGAGTCATGGTTAAATATGGATATATTTTGGTCTCTTAATTGGTAAAATAATATAGATTCTCAGTGTACTCAACCTACCCTCTTCTGTCTTTCTTGGGTAACTAATGTCTGCAACTTCTGATTTACTGCCACTAGACTTGTTAGTATTGCTCTGCCAGGAACTCTATAAAACCCCACATCAATGGAAAAATATTTATGCCTCATTATCCATTTTTATTCCATTGGGAAAGAGATGGAGGTGATACCAAGGAGGTCTAGAGCTGCGCTAATCTAATTGGTGACATTAAGGCGAGTTGTAAGTTCTTTCATTAATATTGTCAGAAGAATCCTCCTGTCTGTCAGAGTCAGGGTTCTAATGTTCACAGATACCACCTTCTTGAGAAATGTGGCTATCCTCTCAGTTCCTAATTTTAGCCTGATGGCTTTAAAATGCCCAAGCGTAAATTCCTGTAGTGTAACACCTCCCATTTCCAGTGTTTTTAGGAAATGAACATACCTGCTGCACCATGGAATGTGAGAGTGTGTATCACCTAATTGTGTCATTTTACAGATGAGGAAGCTGAGGCATAAATGGTATGTATGCTACATGGGTTTGTTAGGGCAAATCCCAACCAGTTGGCTCTACATTTAAGTGTGTGTGTGTGTGTGTGTGTGTGTGTGTGTGTGTGATTTCAAAATGGCAATACTTTTTAAAAAAAAAAAAATTTAAAAATTCAGTAGCTCCTTAAAATTAAATCACTATGTACTTGTAATTCTGTTCTAAAATCTGGGTAAGATAAATTAGATTTTAAACTAAAGACTGTAGTCTGAGATACAGAAGGACACTACATAATTCTTAAAGGGACTATCCACCAAGATGATCTAACAATTGTAAATATCTATGCCCCCAATATGGGAGCAGCCAATTACATAAGAAAATTGTTAATCAGGATAAAGAGTCATATTGATATGAATATATTAATAGTAGGAGTTCTTAACACGCCTCTCTCAGAAATAGATAGATCATCGAAGCAGAAAATCAATAAAGAAACAAGAACATTGAATGACACATTGGACCAGATGGAATTCATAGATATATACAGAACATTCCACCCTAAAACAACAGAATATTCATTCTTTTCAAGTGCACATGGAACCTTCTCAAGAATAGACCACATACTGGGTCACAAATCAGGACTCAACCAATACCAAAAGACTGAGTTTATTCCCTGCATATTCTCAGATCACAATGCTTTGAAACTGGAGTTCAATCACAAGGAAAAGTTCAGAAGGAACTCAAACACGTGGAAGCTAAAGACCACCTTGCTTAAGAATGCTTGGATCAACCAGGAGATCAAAGAAGAACTTAAACAATTCATGGGAACTAATGAGAATGAATACACTTCGGTCCAAAACCTATGGGATACAGCAAAGGCAGTCCTAAGGGGGAAATACATAGCTATCCAAGCCTCCCTCAAAAAAATTGAAAAATCCAGAATACACCAGCTGTTTCTATACGTTAAAGAACTGTAGAATCAACAACAAATCAAACCAACTCCACACATAAGAAGGGAAATAATCAAGATTAGAACAGAGATCAATGAGGTAGAAGCCAGAGATACAGTAGAATGTATCAATGAAACTAGAAGCAGGTTTTTTAAAAGAATCAATAAGATTGATAAACCATTGGCCACACTAATCCAAAAGAAAAGAGAGAAAGCCCAAATTCATAAAATTATGAATGAAAAGGGAGAGATCACAACGAACACCAAAGATGTAGAAACAATCAGCAAAAGTTATTATCAACAATTATATGCCAATAAGCTAAGCAACCTAGATGAAATGGATGCATTCCTGGAAAACTATAAACTCCCAAAGTTGAACCAGGAAGAAATCGACAACCTGAACAGACTGATATCTAGTAACGAGATTGAAGCAGTGATCAAAAACCTCCCAAAAAACAAGAGCCCAGGACGTGATGGATTCTACCAAACTTTCAAAGAAGAAATAACACCTATTCTCCTGAAGCTGTTTCAAAAAAATTGAAGCAGAAGGAAAACTTCTAGACTCTTTCTATGAAGCCAGCATTACCCTGATCCCCAAACCAGGCAAAGACCCTACCAAAAAGGAGAATTTCAGACCAATATCACTGATGAATATGGATACTAAGATTCTCAACAATATCCTAGCAAACAGGATCCAACAGCACATTAAAAAGATTATCTACCATGACTAGGTGGGATTCATCCCTGAGCTACAAGGATGGTTCAACATACGCAAATCAATCAATATGATAGAACAAATCATGATACATGAACAACAAATCATGAACAAACCATGATAGAACCACATGGTCCTCTCAATTGATGCAGAAAAAGCATTTGACAAAATCCAGCGTCCGTTCCTGCTTAAAACGCTTCAAAGTATAGGGATAGAGGGAACATTCCTGAACTTCATAAAATCTATCTATGAAAGACCCACAGCAAATATCATCCTCAATGGGAAAAAGCTTGCAGCCTTCCCATTGAAATCAGGAACACGACAAGGTTGCCTACTCTCACCACTCTTGTTCAACATAGTATTAGAAGTCCTAGCAACAGCAATCAGACAACAAAGAGAAATAAAAGGTATCCAAATTGACAATGAAGAAGTCAAACTCTCTCTCTTCGCAGATGACATGATTCTTTATATGGAAAACCCAAAAGACTCCACCCCCAAACTAGAGCTCATACAGCAATTCAGCAACATGGCAGGATACAAAGTCAATGTACAGAAATCAGTGGCTTTCTTATACACTAATAATGAAAATACAGAAAGGGAGATTAGAGAATCAATTCCATTTACTATAGCACCAAGAACCATAATGGGAATAAACCTAACCAAAGAGATAAAGGAACTGTACTCAAGGAACTACAGAACACTCATGAAAGAAATTGAAGAAGACACAAAAAGATGGAAGACCATTCCATGCTCTTGGATCGGAAGAATAAACATTGTTAAAATGTCTATACTGCCTAGAGCAATCTATACTTTTAATGCCATTCCAATCAAAATTCCACCAGTATATTTCAAAGAGCTGGAGCAAATAATCCTAAAATTTTTTGGAATCAGAAGAGACCCTGAATCACTAAGGAAATGTTGAAAAACAAAAATAAAACTGGGAGCATCATGTTACCTGATTTCAAGCTTTACTACAAAGCTGTGATCACCAAGACAGCATGGTACTGGCATAAAAACAGACACATAGACCAGTGGGACAGAGTAGAGAGCCCAGATATGGACTCTCAACTCTATGGTCAAGTAATCTTCGACAAAACAGGAAAAATATACAGTGGAAAAAAGACAGTCTCTTCAATAAATGGTGCTGGGAAAAACTGGACAGATATATGTAGAAAAATGAAACTCGACCATTCTCTTACACCGTACACAAAGATAAATTCAAAATGGATAAAAGACCTCAATGTGAGACAGGAATCCATCAGAATACTAGAGGAGAAAATAGGCAGTAACTTCTTTGATATCAGCCACAGCAACTTCTTTCAAGATATGTCTCCTCTGCCGCAGCAACATCTTCCTAGGAACAACGCAAAAGGCAAGGGAAGCAAGGGAAAAAATGAACTACTGGGATTTCATCAAGATCAAAAGCTTTTGCACAGCAAAGGAAACAGTTAACAAAATCAAAAGACAACTGACAGAATGGGAGAAGATATTTGCAAACGACATATCAGATAAAGGACTAGTGTCCAGAATCTATAACGAACTTAGCAAACTCAACACCCAAAGAACAAATAATCCAATCAAGAAATGGGCAGAAGACATGAACAGACATTTCTGCAAAGAAGACATCCAGATGGCGAACAGACACATGAAAAAGTGCTCCATATCACTCGGCATCAGGGAAATACAAATCAAAACCACAATGAGATATCACCTCACACCAGTCAGAATGGCTAAAATCAACAAGTCAGGAAATGACAGATGCTGGCGAGGATGCAGAGAAAGGGGAACCCTCCTACACTGTTGGTGGGAATGCAAGCTGGTGCAGCCACTCTGGAAAACAGCATGGAGGTTCCTCAAAATGTTGAAAATAGAACTGCCCTATGACCCAGCAATTGCACTATTGGGTATTTACCCTAAAGATACAAATGTAGTGATCCAAAGGGACACATGCACACGAATGTTTATAGCAGCAATGTCCACAATAGCCAAACTATGGAAAGAACCTAGATGTCCATCAACAGATGAATGGATCAAGAAGATGTGGTATATATACACAATGGAATACTATGCAGCCATCAAAAGAAATGAAATCTTGCCATTTGCAACAACATGGATGGAACTAGAGCGTATCATGCTTAGCGAAATAAGTTAAGCAGAGAAAGACAACTATCATATGATCTCCCTGATATGAGGAAGTGGTGATGCAACATGGAGGCTTAAGTGGGTAGAAGAAGAATCAATGAAACAAGATGGGATTGGGAGGGAGACAAACCATAAGTGACTCTTAATCTCACAAAACAAACTGAGGGTTGCCGGGGGGAGGGGGTTTGGGAGAAAGGGGTGGGATTATGGACATTGGGGAGGGTATGTGATTTGGTGAGTGCTGTGAAGTGTGTAAACCTGGTGATTCACAGACCTGTACCGCTGGGGATAAAAATATATGTTTATAAAAAATAAAAAATTAAGAAGCGTTTAAAAAAAAAAAAAAGATATGTCTCCAAAGGCAAAGGAAACAAAAGTGAAAATGAACTTTTGGGACTTCATCAAGATCAAAAGCTTCTGCACAGCAAAGGAAACAGTCAACAAAACAAAGAGGCAATCCACGGAATGGGAGAAGATATTTGCAAATGACAGTACAGACAAAGGGCTGATATCCAGGATCTATAAAGAACTCCTCAAACTCAACACACACAAAACAGATAGTCATATCTAAAAATGGGCAGAAGATATGAACAGACACTTCTCCAATGAAGATATACAAATGGCTATCAGACACATGAAAAAATGTTCATCATCACTAGCCATCAGGGAGATTCAAATTAAAACCACATTGAGATACCACCTTATACCAGTTAGAATGGCCAAAATTAGCAAGACAGGAAACAACATGTGCTGGAGAGGATGTGGAGAAAGGGGAATCCTCTTACACTGTTGGTGGGAATGCAAGTTGGTGCAACCACTTTGGAAAAGAGTGTGGAGATTCCTCAAGAGATTAAAAATAGAGCTTCCCTATAACCCTGCCATTGCACTACTGGGTATTTACCCCAAAGATACAGATGTAGTGAAAAGAAGGGCCATCTATACCCCAGTGTTTATAGCAGCAATGGTTATAGTCGCCAAACTGTGGAAAGAACCAAGATGCCCTTCAATGGACGAATGGATAAGGAAGATGTGCTCCATATACACTTTGCTGTATTTTGCCTCCATCAGAAAGGATGAATACCCAACTTTTGTAGCAACATGGATGGGACTGGAAGAGATTATGCTGAGTGAAATGTCAAGCAGAGAGAGTCAATTATCATATGGTTTCACTTATTTGTGGAGCATAACAAATAGCCTGGAGGACAAGGGGAGATGGAGAGGAGAAGGGAGTTGAGGGAAATTGGAAGGGGAGGTGAGCCATGAGAGACTATGGACTCTGAAAAACAATCTGAGGGTTTTGAAGGGACGGGGAGTGGGAGGTTGGGGAACAAAGTGGTGGGTATTAGGGAGGGCATGGATTTCATGGAGCACTGGGTGTGGTACAAAAACAATGAATACTGTTATGTTGAAAAGAAATAAAAATTTTTAAAAAAAGAGAAGAAAAACTCTAATTTTGTCTTTCTTTGTTTCACTAGATTAACACACCCCCCACCTTTTTTTTTTTTTTTTTTAACAACAGAAAGGGCTTCTTTACTGGTTTTTCTTCTTTCTATAGAACAAGGGACCTCTCCAGAGCGCATCTTGTTTTCTCAAACCTTCTTTGTTTCAAATATGAAAATTTTCAGTCAACACCCTAAGAAATTCTCATTTGAGGGGTTGAGCCCAAGATTTCTGTAATCATGTATTACCAGATGCTTCTGATACAGAGTCTATAGAGTATACTTTAAAGAACTTTGCATTGGACTGTGATTTCTATCAAGAACTAAATCTGCTAAGTTTTATTCCCATCACTGAAGTATTATTACAAGTATGAATCAGTCATGTAGTCAGGTGATTTAACAATGGGGCAGAAGATTTTTTATCTGTAATATATATTGACACCTGCATAGTAGACTTTCAATAAAAATTTATTGAAAAAAAGATTAGTACCAGGCTTTAACAACCAAATAGAGAACAGCTTCTTTGTCTAGTGAATGAAGTACAGTTTATTATAGGCTTTGAAATATTGCCCCACAGTGATATTGGAACTTCTTTCATTGATTTTCTTTCCATCTGTTAGGCAGGCAATCAGTTATAAATGTTTGTCACTATGTTGATAGGTTGATTTTTCTAATTCCCGATATATACAGAGAAAGAGATAAAACATTTTGTCCGTTTCTTTTCTTCACAAATTTAAGACACAAGTATCATTCAGAGTCCCATAAAGTATGGAGAGTGGAGACACGAAGGAGCCAGAGACTGGGTGTCCATTTCACTCCTGCCACTTAGTGTAACCTTGAGAACCTGAGTTTCTTCTATTAAAGTACTTCCATTTGTTTTTTGAAGTTGGTGAGAAATATAAGGAGATAAGATATTTTTTGGTGATGCTTAATGATATTTCCTCAACAAATATTAGTTTCATTTTATTCTTCCTGTCTTCTCTAGCCATGTTGTTAAGTGTCCTCCACCACCTACAAGTCATACTGTTCTTGTCTGACAAATCAGGTTACCTGAATCTAGAGCATTTCTTCCAGTCACTTGACTCATCATTCATCTTTATAGTATTTGCTCACATGGAAAATGGGGTTGTGTAGTAGATATTTCCCAAGGAATGATGGAGATGGGAAAAAGTGAATATATTTTGTGGAGGCAGAGATAATAGGAATAGATTTTGGGATTAGATAGGTTAATTTAGGAAGGAGAACAAAGGATTAAACACACATTTTTGGACTGCATATTGGGACCACTTAGCAGATGAGAAAATGGAAGGAACAAGAGTATTGGGAGGGAACAAAACAGAGCCAAGAGTTATATATTAGACTTACATTTTAGGCCAATTTTGAGATGCCCATTATACAATCAAGTAAAGATGCCATATAATGTTGGGTTATCTGCATTTTAAGTTCAAGGGGCAAGGTGAGGGCTAGATATATAAACTTGAGAACTGTGGACATATGAATTATATGCAAAGCATGGCATTTAAGAAGATTACATTGGAGAGAGCATTGATACAGGAAAACACAGCAACAACAGCCCACCCACAAGCCTATTATTAAAACCTGGTTGTTCTAATATTTGACAGTGGAGTAATAGAAAAGGAACGAGCATAGTAAGCTGATAAGGGAGGCTCAGAGAAGTAAGAGGGAAAAAAAGGGGTGGGGGTATGAGGAAGTCACAAGAATAAAGTATTTTAAGAAGGGAGGGATGGTGAAATGTTTTGAAAGGATGTTGCATATAGCAGCACAGAGAACAAGGATAACTGACAAAAGCATTTTCAGTTGAATGGTGGAAACAAAAGAGCATTTGGTGCGAGTTGAAGAGAGCATGGGAATGCCACTTCTTTGGTTAGAGGAGCTTTTGTATATAACAAGACATCTCCACATAAACATCAATATGAAATGAAAGGAGAGCCTTGTTGTAAGTTTAATAAGCTTTCTCAAACTCTACTTCCTGTAAAGTGAAAAGATTGAGTCACAGATTACAAATGTTTATGCCCTGTATGTTCTTAAGACTATCAAATAAGTATAAATAGCTGTTTCACCTTCTGCCTAATATATAAGCAGTCCAATTCCAGCTTGACTGGCAGGACACAAAGAGTTGACGAACATTACTCACACTCTGGTCAAAAGTCTGTATCTATGATAGTTCATCTATCATTTCTGGGAAACAGCAGACCTCACTATTGCCATACATAAAGGAATTGAGAAGATATGAAAAGAAAACCAAGGATGGACTCCAAATTAAGGAAGAAGAGAACTCAGGTTAGACCTTTCAGTTTAGAGTCATATTCACATTGCTAGGGAAAAGGACATTGAATGTATACAAATCAAGAAGCCTTGAGTGGTCAAGAAATTGTCTCAATTCTGATGGTTGTCTTCTCTGTTTTTACATGACTCTGAGTCTAGATGTGTGATTGGATTTCACTTTATTATTATGAAGCAGGAAATACAGAAGATATATTTATCAGGCTGTGGTGGCTATCTATTTATGAGTTGAGTTTTCCTTCTGAAGGAAGTTAATAACATGTTTTTAAAAACTCTTGCCTCTAAGTTAAATATTTTATCTATTTCATATGGCCAGGACAAGAAAGAAACTAATAGCTAATAAGACCAGACAAAAAGCTCAAGTGTTTAGAGTGTTTAGCCTTTCCTTGTTTATTGACTTGGTATTTAGGAAAATCTCCTTCCAACCTTAGCATCAGTCATTTAGGACTACTGCTCTGATTGCCGAAAATGCACATTGCATTCCCTGTCTCTGTACTTCTGGTCATGTTGTTACCACAGTGTCTCCTTGTCTCATCTTCCTCTGAAACTTACTGAGACTTTTCTTGTGGTTCTGTACATAATTGGTTTTTGGTAAATATTCAATGTGTACATGAAAATGGTATATAATCGCTAGTGGTTGGGTACAGTGTATATACTCTGGATTCTTCAAATACTCTGGATTCTTACTGATTTTGTTTATCAATTCGCAAGAGAGGGTTATTATAATCTCCCATTTAAATGTTGACTTTGGCAATTTCTCCTAGTACTGATGTCAGTTTTTACTATATACATTTTATGGAGTTTTACTAGTTGTATGGAACTTTAAATCTTGTATCTTAATATGGGATCTCTAATCAATATGTTGTGACCTTCTGTATTGTTCGAAATTTGTTTTGTTTTCAAGACAATTGTGCCTGATGTTAATATAACTATACTGACATTCTGGGTAGTATTTGCTACATGTATGTATTTAATCTTTTCAAATATTCCTGTTCTTTTTAGCTATCATGATTTTTGTAATCTCGCTTAATTGGAGATTAGACTTAAACATAGTGTTTGTTGATATGTTTTAATCTAGAGTCTAAAGTATATCTCCTTTCTATTTGTCTTATTTTTGAATGCACCTTTTTGTTGTTGTTGTTCTCCTTTCCTGTTTTATTAAAGCAACACTAGTTTATGCAGTACAGGCATATCTTGGAGATATTGTGGATTCAGTTCCAGACCTACCACAATAAAGCAGTAGTCTGTAACTGAACAATAAAGCAAATAAAATTAATTTTCTTTGTTTCCCAGTGCATTAAAACAGTTGCATTTACATTATATTGTAATCTAGTAAGTCTGCAATGGCCATTATGTCTAAAATAAACATATATGCCTTAATTAAAAATATTTTGTTCCTAAAAAAAATGACCATCATTTGAGCTTTCAGCAAGTTATAATCTTTTTGCTGATGGAGGGTCTTGCCTTGGTGTTGGTGGCTGCTGACTGATCAAGGTGATGATTGTGGAAATTTGGGGTGGTTGTGGCAATTTCTTAAAATAAGACAACAGTACAGGTTGCTGCACGAATTGTTTTTCTCCTTCATGGATGATTTCTCTGTAGCATTGATGCTGTTTGATAGCATTACCCAGAGTAGACCTTTTTTTCAAATTGAATTTAGTCCTCTCAAGCCTTGCTGCTGCTTTATCAACTAAGTTTATGTAATAGTCTAATTCCATTGTTTCTATTTTTCAATAGGCTTTGTGGTATCTTCACCATTCCATCTCAAAAAATCTCCTTCTTGGCTTATCTCTAATATGCAACTCCTCATCTGATAAAGTTTTATCATGAGATCGCAGCAGTTCAGTCCCATCTTAAGGCTCTACTTCTAATTCTTTTCTCTTGCCATTTCTACCACATCTGTAGTTATTTTCTCCACTGAAGTCTTCAGGTCATCCATAAAGGTTGGAATAAGTTTCTTCTGAACGTCTGTTAATGTTGCTATTTTGATCTTTTCCCATGAATCACAGATGTTCTTAAATCTACAATGGTAAATCCTTTCTGAAAGATAGTCAATTTACTTTGCTCAGATCCAGCAGACAAGTCACTATCAATAGCAGTTATAGTCTTATAAAATATATTTCTTAAATAATAAGATTGGAAAGTCTAAACTATTCCTTGATCCTTGGGCTGCAGAATGGATGTTGTCTTAGCAGGCATGAAAACGTTAATCTCATTGTATATCTCCATCAGAACTCTTGGGTGACTAAGTATATTCTTGAAGAGCAGTAATATTTTGAAAGGAATCTTTTTTTTTTTTCCCTGAGCAGTAGGTGTCAACAATGGGCTTAAAATATTCATTTTATAAACAGATGTGCAGTTATCTAGGCTTTGTTGTTCCATTTGTAGAGTACAGGTGGAACGGATTTAGCAGATTTCTTATGGGTCCTAGGATTTTCAGAATGGTAAATGAACATTGGCTTCAACCTAAAGTCATCTGCTACATTAGCCCCTGACAAGAGAGTCAGACTGTCCTTTGAAACTTTAAAGCCAGACATTGACTTCTCTTCTCCAACTATGAAAGTCTTTGATGGCATCTTTTTTCAAGATAAGGCTGTTTTGTCTACACTGAAGATCCATTGTTTAGTGTAGCCACTTGTATTAATTATCATAGGAAGATCTTCTGGATAATATGCTGCAGCTTCTTCATGAGCATCTACTGGCCCATTTTTCACTTTGATGTTATGGATGTGGCTTCTCAAGCCTTATGACCAAGCCAGACCGTGCTAATTTCAGATTTTTCTTTGGCAGCTTCCTTATCTTTTTCAGCTTTCATAGAATTGAAGAGGGTTAGGGCTTTGATCTGGATTAGGCTTGCCATAAGGTGATACTGTGTTTGGTTTGATTTTTTCTAGCCAGGCCACCGAAACTTTCTCCATGTCAGCAATAGGGTGGTTTCACTTCGTGATCATTTGTGTGTTCATAGGAGTAGCACTTTGATATCTTTCAAGAAAAGTAGCACTTTTCTTTTGCATTCACAACATAGCTAACTGGTACGAGAGACCTGTCCTGGCTTTTGATAGGCCTTTTACATAACTGTAACCATTTCTAGCTTTGGATTTAAATTGAGAGATCAAAGACCTTTCAGATGAATACTTAGAAGCTGTTGGAGGATTATTAATTGACCTATTTCAATATTGTTTTGTCTGGGGGAATAAAGAGGCCTGAGGAGATGGAGAGAAGCAGGGAAATGGGGGTCAAGGAAGCAGTCAGAACACATATAACATTTATCAAACAATTTCCCTGCCTTATGTGGATGGGTGTGGTTCATGGCACCCCAGAACATTACAATGGTATACTCAAAGATCATTTATCACAGGTCACTGCAACAAATGTAATAATAGTGAAAAATTTGAAGAAGTGTGAGAGTTAACAGAATGTGACATGGAGACACAAAGTGACCAAATGCTGCTGGAAAAGTGGTACCAGTAAATTTGTTTGATGCAGGATTGCCACAAAGCTTCAGTTTGTAAAGGGAACCCCTCAGTATCTGTGAAGTATAATAAAGCAGAGCATAATAAAATGTATGTAAAATGTATGCCTGTAGATAAATCAGCTTATATTAGTAGGTTAATGCAGTAGAAATTTAGCCCTCATGTAAAGCTGAAAGGCAGTTATTCCTGGGTTGTGGGCTTTCTTCCATATAGTGATAATAGGATTCTGGTTTCTTGTGTTTTTGATTCAGGGTTCCCAGAGAAGGGAAAGAGGCATGAAATCAGACCAGGACATGATCCATCACTTCTGCTGCAAACTGACCAGGACTCAGTCACATGGCTAGATCTAACTCTAAGGGAGACTAACAAATGTAATTTACCTGTGTGTCCAAAAGTTCTAATAAATAATTTTGCTGAATACTTAGCCAGGGGGGCAGGATAGGCAGAAAAGGCTGGCATTAACCATGGTCTCTCATAGATAGCTCTAGAGGCCCTGGTGGTCAGACTGGATGACTATGGCTGGTTGCTCTCCCCATGGAGACATGCAGTGGAGGCTGGTGACAGGGATCAGGCCCAACGCATGCAGGTGCACAGCTGCGGGGGGCAAACTTCAGGTGCATACAGTGCTGCAGGCCAGTGACGTAATCTGGGCCCACAAGCAGCTGTGAGAGCCCAGGCTATGGATGTGTCCTCATTTCGCTCTGAGCATGCACAGCGCAGTACAGTTGAGTGGTAACAGGTGCCAGGCCTGATGCATGCATGTGCACAGCCAGAGGAGCTAGCCCTTGGGAGCTAGCCCCTGACGTCACTGGGAGTGAGCTATTGGGACATCTGTGCTGGTGTCTTGAACTCACGCAGATGCAGTGGCCTGGCCTAGCTAGTAGTCTCTTGACTCCTGCGGGGGCGAGGGTGGTGGGGGGGAACAGGGAGGGAGTCTGGTGACTGGCATCAGCAAACATGAATACTTGTGTGACAAAAGTTGGCAAAATCTACAGAGCTCCACTCTAGCTGTGCTGGTGGTACTTTAGGGACAGAATCTGCTGGGTTTGTTTGTAGAGCAGGTCACTGTGAATGGTGACGATTCCTACTTTGTGGCTGCTATTGCTAGCCCCTGCTTTTCTAATAGTTTTTTGTTGTTGTTGTTGTTTTGGCTCACACTTGGCCTTAACAAATTCATTTAAAAATTTCAGTAGAATTCTTACAGCACATATGATATCCTGAGGTATCAAACCCAACAAGTCAAAGATTATGTTCCTTTTCTACTTGGAGGTGCCCATCTTTTCCAGGTTTTTGGTGAACTGGTCAACGTGCAGTAGCAGCTCTCGGATAACTGAGCAAAGTTATGAATTTGCCATTGTCCAGTGAGTTTTACTGTTATTGCAAAAAAATGGGAGTGACATTTATTTATTTGACAGAGATCACAAGTAGGCAGAGAGGCAGGCAGGGGGATACAGGGAAACAGGCTCCCTGCTGAGCAGAGGGGCTCTATCCCAGGACGCTGGGATCATGACCTGAACCAAAGGCAGAGGCTTTAACCCACTGAGCTGCCCAGGCGCCCTGGGATTGACATTCTTTTCCACAGTTCCACCTAATAGGCAGAAATCAGGAGTCTCACCTTCATTCTTGAAAGATAGTTTTGTTGTATGTAGAATTCTAAGGTGAAAGTTAACGTAGTTCTTTGAAGATAAAATTCTGGGCTGACAGGTTCTAAGATTATTGCCGGGAAATTATCTATCAGTATTACTATTTGAGGAGATTTTCTTTTCCCTTTGGTGGTTCTTTAAGATTACCTCATTACCTTTTACATTCTGCAATTCCAATAGTATTCATCTACTTATAAATTCAATTTTATTTATCCTTCTTACAATATGTTAGGAATCCAGAATGGTGTGTTCTGTATTTAACTCTGGAAAGTTCTGACCCGTTATCTTTCTCTTTGAATATTGCAAATATTATAATACTCAACAGTGCCAAAGACAATACTGCAAAATTGCCTGTTGTTGTCTTTGCCTTACACTTTTACCTTTGTAATTACTTTTCACATATTTCAAGGAATTTTTTTTCATACATTTGGGTGCTGTCATTAGACTTAACTTTTAGCTAATTATTTCCTTTGTTGCATCTAATAATTTTGCTTAATATTCCATGAATCAGAGAAGTAAATAGAGTTATAGGTATTTAGACTGGGATACTTATATAGCCTGCATTGAAATTTCATTCCTCTGAAATGCATTTGCATGTGGGTCAGTCTATCCAATTACCTAGGGGTCTACTGATTCAGAATTAATTTAAATTCCCAGCTTGTAGTTTTGGGGCCATATAGTAGTAGTTCCAGCTCTGAGCCTGCTTGAAGGTAGATTTGTAATTGGGAATTGTTATTAGAGTCTTTTTCCCATTTCTTCTACTAAACTTAAAATCAAATCCAAAACACAAGTATACCTCCCTAAGGTATAGCTATTTTTCTTGCTTATGTGCTGAGTTTGATGTCCTTTAGGAAACCTGCTTTATGGAGGATTTTTTTTCTTTCTTTTAATGCAATCTTGCATCTTCCTAGGCTCTCAAACTTGTATGCCCTCTGCTCTTCATTACCCAAGCCCTCCTTAAACCTCATAGCTCGAGAACATCATTGATCAGTAGTTATGCCTGCTTCAGCTCTGCTGACTTTGTGGGCTCATGCTCCCCCTTTTTTGTCATGGTATCCCTTACTTTATCCCTAGTTCAGCCACATGTCGAAAATATATATGTTTAAAGATTTTTTTGGTGCAAAACTGAGAATTATTTTTGAACACTTCTAATACCCATGTTACCAGTAAACAAAGACTTTCCCCCTTGCCTACTCAAAATTCTACTCATTGTTTTAAGGCCTAGTTCAAATGCCACCTCTTCTATTAATTTCATTGTGCTACCTCTAGTCAGAGTTATTTTTTCCTCTATCTTCCAAGTAGTGTATTTCTCTTAATTGTATCAATTTTCTGCCTTATCGTAAAATTTGTGATTTGTGTGTTAATACCTCCTTCGAAATAGACTGATTTTTAGAGGCAGGAAGCTCTGTTTTAAGACATTTTTCTTCTGACCAATGAAATGGCATACATTAAGGCTTTAGTCTATATTGATAGGTAAGTGGATTCATGAATGAATGAATAAATAAAAGCATTTTTATATGTTTGGCACAAGTGGGTAAAAGTCCGTTAAAAGATGCATTGAGATAGTAGTGTAGGTCATCATGTTGCTAAGGGCTAAGTAAATTTAAATAAATGAAACAAACTCCTTAGACAGGGGATTGCCTTTTTGATTCTCCAAAATGAAGTATGTATGATTTCTTTGGATGGGAAGAGAGTATATAAAATGTGGTTGTGATCAATGAAGCATTCATAATGAATTATAAAAGAAACATATTCTGGAGGTTCGTGTCTTCATTGCTGAGATTTTTATCATGCATGCCAGCCATCCTCCTTCTTGACATGTGACTGGTATAGGACTGGACTTGATGGGACCAGAATAACTCTTATCTGTGCACATATATCTGTGTGATTTTATAAGCCAAAATAATTGTCATGTTACTTTATCCCAGCATTCAGAAAAAAAAATGTGATTATGGGATGGATTTATTTTGGGCTTATAAGAGCTATACAGAACATATCCTACTATTGTATATAATGTATTTTTAATATTATATATCAGATTTGATTGTATAAAGGCTAAACAATAAATTTACATATTCTAAAAGTAGGGGACAGTGGACCCAGGACTGGGACCTAGTTTGTCCTCAAATATGTTTTGTCTTTTACACAAACCTCTCTGATTTATTTCTAGAATTTCAAATATGTTCTTGTTTGTTATCTTCCATTCACAATTGAACAAACGGTTGACTGGCATAAGCCCAATGAGTGTCTTGTTGATTTACCACTTCTGGCGCTCAGGGTGATTTCCATCTTTGTCTCAACTGTATTACGTTTACACGATCTACACTTCTTGTATCAGCATTTTCATCTTCCATTTGTTTTTATAAAATAATGAAGACAGAAGGCAATAAAATATTCAAAACACAAAACACTGCTGTACAAATATGCTGTCAAAGTGTGCCACTGGTTGACAGTCAGAAGCTCTATATGCTACCTGAACATATCAGCCTATCAGGTATATATCTAGAAGGCCAAATTTAGCATATAAAACTTAGTTTGGGCTGTTGATCTATATTGTGCAAACAAATGGATTGTATGAAAAGAGAAATAACAGAAGTCAAGGAAAACCTCTAGCTATGATTATGCCCTGTAATTCTCTTCTTTGACTTGTGCACAAAGCAAAGAACAAGACTCATATTTTTGGAGCTGAATTTTTCTTCAGAAATATGTCACATTTGATAACTTTCTGAGCATCTAGAAAGGAAAATGCTCAACAATGCATGTCAAGATTGGCAAAATAATAATATTAGTATTACTAATACTACTATAGTAATAATAATAATAACAGTGTATCAATAATATTGACATCCAGGCATTCATTTAATCATTTCTTTTTTGAAGTATGTTTGAGATTTTCCATTACAAAAAGTTTAAAGAAATTGTAGGAATAAAGTTATCCCCCTCATTGCCAAGAGAATTTGCTTCCTTTATTCATTCAGGGAGTTACACCTGGGTTACAATTTCAGTCCATGTATGTATATTCCTATGCAGTTGTGAAAACCCAGGCAATATTAGGATTCCAGTAAGGTTTGTTTTTCCAATTATTAAGCTCTCCCTTTGTTTTTTTGGCATGTGACATTGAGCTTTCTGATTTCCTTTCTCAATAATCTGCTCTTGGGAAAAGATGTATGTGCGTGTGATTAACCATCGACACTTTTTGAATTAAGTTCCTGTGATACTTCTGCAAGGTAACTTTCCAGTTTATTTCTAACTACCAAGTAAAAGTATTAGGGGGGATTTAGTTGTCAATAAGCAAGAAAGCAAACATGTGGAAAAGTTTCAAGTAAGTTCTGGTGGTTGTGTACCAGTCACCAGAGGGATGAATGGTCCTGGTCAGTTTTGCTCTTCTCCTTGTTTTTTCTGGTCTTAGACTTGATGTAGTAAGTAGCCTGTGACATGGCCTGTCTATAGACATATGGAGAACTTATTCAGCCACACTCCATATAAACAATGCTAAAGAAGCTGAAGAGACCAGTGAACTATAAATTAGGGTAGTTGGGTTCTAGATCCTGTTCTGTCATTAAACGAGTATGAGATCTGGGGTGAGCTATATTTCGTTTTTAAGCCTTAGTTTTCTCATGAGTAAATAACCACGGATTCAGCGGTTGTCAACCGTGGAGGCACACTGCAATCCATTTAAAAACGTTAATGCCTGAGTTTTCTCCCTGGGTATTCTTTTTTCTTAATCTTTTTTTCTTTTTTCATGTTATTATATTTTAGACAGAGGGAGGGGAAGTAGAGAGGGAAAGAGAAGAGAAAAATCTCAGACAGGCTCCATGCAAGGAACCCAGTGTGGGGCTCGATCTCACAACCCTGAGATCATGACTGAGCTAAAATGAAGAGTTGGGCGCTTAACTGACCCAGCCACCCAGACACCTCTATTTCTGGGCATTCTAACTTTATCTGTGTGAGGTGGACTTTGGTCATCACTATTTTGCCAAAGCTCCTCAGGTGATTCAGATATGCAGCCAGTGCTGAGAACTAGATATGATGATCCCTAACTTCTTGTCGGTGGAGACAGTGTATCATGGAAGTTTAAGTGCATGAGCACTGCAGTTAGATGGAGTTGATTTTGGATTTCAGCCCTCCCACTTCCAGGCTGTGGAAGCGTGGGCAAGTTTTAACTTTAAATTCAGTTTCCTCATTTTTATAATAAAAATATTCTTGCCTTATTGTGTTTTATAAAGATTAGCTATGATAATAATGGATATGAAGTAATTAGTTCAGGACTTGCACATAGTAGGCATTTAACAAATGCTGATGATAAAGATGATTACTGTGCTGAAGGTGATTACCTGCCCCTCTCTTTCTCTCTCTCTCTCTCTCTCTCTCTCTCTCACACACACACACACACACACACACATATACAATTCCTGCTTGAGTGTAGTATTGGGCCAAGGATAGAAAGTAGAATAACAAATCAAAATAAAGGACCAGAATCAGCCCTGCTACATATCACTGAACGTGGTATATCTAATAAGTGCAATTGGTATTGCCAGGGACTGTAAAGAAAATGATGCTAGACCAGTCATGGTGAAAGTAAACAAACAGTCATTGGTGAAAAAAAAAAAAAAAATTGGTGATTTGTATGTCTCCCTGTGTGCTTAAGTTTAGAGAGAAAAAACACAGAGGCAAAGCTTTGAGGATTCCAAGGAAAATTCATTTTTCCAAGCTTCTTATGTCCAGTGAATCCCATGAATTTCCTGTAATCTCACTTCCAACCCCAGACTCCTTTCTCTAAATAAGGTTTTCTTCACATATAATACAGGCCCAGACTTGGAGTAGGTCAAGGAAATTATTATTGACTAAGTCATGCAGCTCTGTGTCTCATCTAAATGAAGTAGTTATACCTTTAACTCTTAAATCTATTAATCTGAGAAATATCACCTCTCCAGAAATTAAGATAAAATGTCAGCAACTAAGTATCAAGAAAACTCAATTTCCGTGTTTGATATGAGAAGGGCAAGTCATGAACATAAGTAATATAATTAATTTTACTTTCTGTTTTCAGTGACTATATCATTCATTTCAGTTTCAAATAAACAAAGATTTGCCTTTTGTTGTTCAGGGTCATAGTTGTACTTAGCATTTTGACCTCGTAACATTAAAATTGTTCAACTGCTGTGAACAGCAGACCCAGACCATAGAATCTGATATGCTCTGAGGCAAAAATCTCAAAATCCATGTAGATTATAAATGTACCAAATGTGAGAACAGAGAGAGGAAAGAGAAAATGCTGGAGTTTTCATTACTTCTGCACTAACTTATAAAGGCCAGTGGACATTTCATGAGTATTTTCTTGGAGACTGAATCTTCTAGTACCTACCAGATGGTTCCCATAAGCCCACCCAAGGTTATTCCACTGGGGGAAGCTTCTTGGCCACTCTTGACACTCTCACATCCTCTTCATCTTGAAACAGACAGAAACTTACTTTGGGGATGGGTTTGCAAACAGGAACTTAGCTCACTGTATACTGGATGTCACAATATGGCCTCTGCCCTTCTGGCTCCTCTCTTTCAGAGCCAACCTATACCAGGAACACACAGATGTTCAGCTTTGCTGAGCCTGGGGAATCTCCTTATATTATCAAGGGCTGAGATATTGTAGGACTATGTGACTACTCAATGACTATGTCTAATTCATGGAGAGACTGTGACCACCCAGAAGCTTCTCTCTGCCACCACCTTTATAAGTAGTAAAGGCTAACCTTTGGATCTCTATTTGCTTGTCACCTATCTGTTAAAATTTTCTAGTTGGTTCTAAACTCAAAAGGAGAAAGGGGATAATTTGTTTGCCCCCCCCCCAAATTTTTTACACGTAATGGGGGAGGAACATGAGATCAAGCAAGAAGGAAAGAAGAAGCAGTATAGCTCTGGGGAGGCTGTGGGGTGGGAGGGAAGTCAGAAAAAATCAAAGAGGAAAATCCATGTTATTTTACAATGGCTTATTGAAAGAAATAATAGTAACAGAAAAATCAATAAAGCACATGATGCAGAATAAAAAGCAATGAAGTCTGGGGTAAATGCAGGCACTATTGTATTCAACAGAAGGAATCATGGGACTAATAACAATTATGTGCTTTTTATTATAAAAACAAATAAAATGTTTCCAATTGAAGCCACCGATCCCAATAACTTAGAGTGCCTGAGAATCATAATAAGCATTCAGAGTCTTTTTTTGAAAGTCAGCTCAATGCTTACGGTATATTATCAGTATTAGTAAAGTGATATCTGCTGGGAAAAGAAGTCGCTCTAGAATTATAATGCCAATTATGTCTTTGAAAACATGTAGGCAATGTTCTCTCAGGAACATTTCTGAAAGGAGGATTTTTATTTTATTTCTAAAGAGTTCAAATCAGGACATTGGACAGAGCTTTCCCTCTCCTCATTCTACCCCTACAACCACCCCCAGGGCTAAAAGGGAGTAACTTACTTAAGAACTTCATCAGTGGTATTGTATGGTAGGAAAATACAAAGCCATTATTTGTGCACAGTACAAATCTTAGCTCATTCCTCCTGCACCAAACCTGTAGTCCCTAGAGAGGGCTTTGAGAAGGCCACTGAGAAGGAGCTATATTATGTTGCTTTCTGCCAACCACTCTTGGCTAATGTTACCTTTTTTTTTTTTTTTTTAATGTCCTGGGAAAAGGGTACATTTTTTGGGGCAGAACATTGTCCCCATTATACTTTTTGCCCTCCAGTATGTCCATCCACATCTCTTAATTGCCCTGAATTTATTGATTATATTGAACACAGTAAGCCTCTCTTCCTGATGGGTTGTGCAACAACAGTTTATGCCTTGGGTATCTTTCTTCAGACAAGACAGACATCCATTGCAAGTTGGAAATTGTCTTACTTTGATTTTCCAGCTTGAAGGTTGTATCTCATTCAATCTGACCCCACCATAAAGCACAATGTGCTGGAAGAGTTCTAAACCCTTTGCTATTTGTCAAGGAGCAGGAATCAAGGTCTTAGAGGTTGTGTGTGGCAGGGGGTGGGGTGGGAATGGGTATATAGAATGGGTGTCATTCTGTGGAGATTAGAGTGAAAGATCATTGTTTTGAAGCCAATGGAGCCTGGCAGGATCAAGGTGCCAGGAGGGGAAGGGGCACTCTTTGGAATTTTCTCTACGTCTTATATCCTCCCTGAAATGGTCCTTCCATTACTTTCTTCCTGGTGGATTCTTACTGATTCTCTAAAGCCCAAATTAAATATTATCTCTTCTGGAGACTCATCTTCTTGCCTATTTCTCCTCTGCTTTTCTGCCACCCCCCCCTTTGTTCTCTTTCTCCAGTGGGGTAGATGCCGTACCTCCGTCTTTGGGGCTATGGTAGTCATGTTCACACCTCCTTGTGCTGAAACATGGCTCACACTGAATTAAAGGATTTGGGGCACCTGTCTGACATCCCCTCGGTGTGTGAGAGCCTTGAGGGCAGAGCTCATATCTTTCTTCTCACTGTATTCTTAGAGATTATTAGAACCCCAGTAAATATTCAATACAAGTAGGAACAAGTGAATTGATGAACGTATGAATGAATATATGAACAAATGAACAATAAGTTGCCTTCAGTTATCTGTGTAATTACTGCTATCTAATTAGATGTTTAGCAAGTAATTCCTCAGAATAATTTCCAGGAACTACCTCTGGCAACTTCCCCACATGCCCATCACAGAAGCTTGGGAATCATTTTGTTCCTCTTTCCTATCTTATATCCTCCTGTTTATCCCATTCCCGCTTACCCTACTTCAGTGTCTTCCATACGTACTATTCTTGTCCTCCTGGCATTCTACAGGACAGCATCACTGTGTTTGTCCACAGATCGTTCCAACATCTTCCCAACACCACCATTCAAATGGCTGTTGCATACTAAGAGTGAAATGGATGCATTTACAGAGATAACTTTAGAATGTTCTTGCTAACTGTTAGAAGCACATGGTATATGACAATAAGTTAAAATAATCTGAGATGTTAGAGATGTTAATGTAATAAATTGGAAAGAGATGTGCATGCAGGCCCCTTATCGTTCATGATAACAGCAGAATTTCAAAAGCAGACTCCCCTGTGTAACTGAGGAGAGCATTTTACAAGATTAAAATGTTCCAAGCACATTCAGCTCTGACAGTGGCATTAAACAATTTCCCACAAGGAGTGGAAATAAAACCAGATCTAATAACAAGGACCCATACGTTGTTGCATGATGAGAAGACAAAAGATGAAACCATTGCAGGAAAGATGGCCCAAAAATCAGTGGAGCCAGGCGATTCACAAAATCATCCATGGGTGTAAATTTCCGTCTGGCTCTTGAATAACACAAATATCTCATTTTATCCTGTTTTAGCTTAGGACTCCCCCTGGCCTTTTTGTTTCTATTTCTTACTGGAAGAATATAACCTATTATCAACTCTTGGTAATATGTGACATTTTTAACTTGAGCTCCTGAAGCTGAGTCCTGGGAGCTGGTAGGTAAGACATTTTCCTTCACATTCTCCTGTGAAAGTATTCTTGGTATTTATCTCATTTCCTATGTCTTAGAGCTCATTAAGTTGCTAAATTTCAGTAAAGATACAAATGTACTTGTAAATTTGGCTGTGATTAATCCTGATACTTTCTGTAAGGGGAAAATGAAACTTATTTCTGCAGAACAGACTTTTCCAGAAGAGTTCAACTTCTAGAACCTTTTGTGGGTAATCTAATTAGGTTTAGAGGATCGTATGAAGCTCATTTGGAAAGAACAAATGGGGCATAGAGGCCTAAAATCTACTGCCTTTTATTTACCTATAACACACTTTATTTCAGAAGGATCTTAAGCCAGTACCAGCTCTAAGGACTGCATCAGTATTTTTGACACATAAATGGAATCAATATAAATCACTGATTTGATCCTGTTAAAAGTTCAGAGTAAATTTAAAGGTCAAATTGGTTTTGTTCAATGATTCATGAATCGGGCAGTGTCCCATTTAGAGAAGAGAAAAGTGCTCTGAATAGATGAACAAAATGGAGGATTTCTACACAGACAGGAACAGAGACAAGGAAAGAGCAGATTACCTCCTCCTTCTTTAGGGGACCAATGTGGTGTGTCACATGGATTACCTCACAAGTGCTGGCCATGACATTCCGGACTTACTGGGACTCCTTGGAGAGATTGCAACTGCAATTAGATTAGTATTAAGTCTTGGTTTTCTGAAGTGGGACTCAGCACTCAGGGCACCATTTTGGGCCTATTATCTCTTTTTTTAAAATGATACATTCTCAGTAAGTTTTCCTAAAGTTCAGTGGTCCCACCCTTTCTCCTATACTTAACAATTCTAGTTTAGTCTATTTTCATGTTTGGTAATCCTCCTTGTCAATATGTCTGGTCTTTTAAATATTGATTTATATTTTTCAAGAACTAGAAGACATGATACTCACCAAATGGTAGTTGAATGGAAACCATGATACCCACACTTCTAATAATTATCCCCTGGGCTCATTACAGAAAAATCCCCAATGCCAAAGCACAGAAGAAGGAATGAGAACGTTCTTCAGTCAGTCTTCTCTAGTAGATGGATTTTATGGATTTCACTGAGATAACACTTGAATATACCATTAGAAAGTCCAGAATTTGAACAGTGTAGGATACATGAAAGAAGAGCATCATCTTGACTTTATTGGATTAATCCAAATTGGTGCAGTGATAATAGCCTTCAACTGAGAAACAATGAAAATAGAATTGTAATCTCAAGAATTATCCTAAAAGGCATACATATGGAAAGCCTAGTGTGAATATGTATGTATGATTCTTGGAGAGAGTGCCAAAATTTGATTCTTCTCTTCTTTTTGAAGTTGTTCTATTAAAAATATTCATCAAAATGTTCCCTTTGCTCAAAGGAACTGGAACTGTGATTTCAGAAGAAAACATCTTACCTGGAACATTATATATGCAACCAGAAGAAAAACAAATATATAATATAAATATACTTCTTCCTCAGTAACAGAACATCTCCATTTTAACCTTACAGCTGGAAGATATAGCTAGGTCCAGAGGAAAAAAGTTGCTATTGTTGAACTTTAGTGATAGTATTATCTGATTCTGAGGCACCTGCTGTAAGTGCCAGAAAACATGTGGATATGCTTGATTTAACCCTGCTCTGTATGGATGAATTTATTTAATTTATTTTTTTTAAAGATTTACTTATTTATTTATTTGATAGAGATCACTAGTAGGCAGAGAGGCAGGCAGAGAGAGGAGGAAGCAGGCTCCCCACTGAGCAGAGAGCCCAAGGTGGGGATTTATCCCAGGACCCTGGAATCATGACCTGAGCGGAAGACAGAGGCTTTAACCCACTGAGCCACCCAGGTGCCTCTATATGGGTGAATTTAATCAGTGCCCTTCCCTTTCTCCCCTAAAATGAAGGGAAGAGAAGAAACCCCAGATTTAAAAAAAAAAAAAAAAATCATTCTGAAAAGTCAGAGATTTCTAAAACTGAAGGAAATATTAAATAGTTTTAGTTTTACCAGAAGACATCATTCTTTTGTTAATTAATTGTGTAATTAATTAATTAATTAATAATTGATTAATTAATTGTGTAATTAAGGAAGGGACCAGAGAGGGACACAACAGACTTATAAAGAGCTTCAAATCCTTGAGCCATGGAGAGTGATACCATAAACCAAGCCAACATGTGAGAGCTGCCTTATAAAACCCTCACTCCTAAATGTGGAGGTAAGGTGGGAGTCACAGGACCAGAGACATTCTACTCTACCACACCTGATGAACCCAGCTATCCTCCAAGAAAGATCACTTCCCAGAGGTCCAACAGAGACCTGGTGGCACCTACTTACAGAGGTTGGTAAGACCAGGTGTTCACAGCCCATCTCCTCCTCCATAAACAATGCAGGATGTTTTATGCTAGCAGTGGAGTAATGACGCTAAGAGACTGAATGATTAAATGCCAGTCTGCCAGCCAGAGTACATTTGTTTTCTGCTTGAAAAAGCCACTTTCATTTTGTATGACAGCTTTCTTAACTGTAACATAGCTCAGAAAATGACAGAGAGCGAATGAGAATAAGTGATTGTAAACTGGCAAACAACTATTTGCTACTATTTGAACTACCATTAAACTGTTCATTCAATTTCTAGTCAGAAGCCATCACTCAGCTGTGGAACCGGAATGTAAGCATTATTTATTTGGTGGCATTACAATGCCATCTAATCTTGGGGAAAATCTTTTAGACAAAAATCAGAATATCCAAAAATTGCCTTGACATTCAGTGGCAAAATATAATGCTTAAGCATGGCTTCTTTTCTGTACTCTTTTTCTCATTGTTATTACTGAAACACTTGAATTCCATTCTCATTCCAATGTTATACCCTCAATAATATGCTTTTTCCTACTAGCTGTCTGTCCTGGCTAGGTATTGTTGGTACCGGGCAGAGCTGCTGTTGTACAAGCTACCCCAGGATTAGACTTAGCTTAAAATCTATGAAAAGTGCTTTAGTCTCTATTCATACTTTATAAATTGGTTTAACTAATGAAAACTCAATATAGTCCCTTTCAAAAATACAGCCTTCCTAGACAAGGAGAAAATATTTGCAAAAAATACATCTGATAAAGGACTGTTACCCAAAATGTGCAAAGAATTCTTAAAACTTAAGAAACAAGGGATGCGGGGCACCTGGGTGGCTCAGTGGGTTAGGCCGCTGCCTTCAGCTCAGGTCATGATCTCAGGGTCCTGGGATCGAGTCCCACATCGGGCTCTCTGCTCAGTGGGGAGCCTGCTTCCTCTTTCTCTCTCTCTCTGCCTGCCTCTCTGCCTACTTGTGATCTCTCTCTGTCAAATAAATAAATAAAATCTTAAAAAAAAAAAAAAAGAAAC